>NW_017675343.1:50549-52854 GCF_001879085.1 Nicotiana attenuata
GAAAAAGCCTCATCTTTAAACGATCGTTCAATTTTAAAATTAGGGTTTCTGAACCCCTTTTCAAAAAATGGTTTTTACTTCTAGTTTAGTGATTTCTACTACATTTTGAACGATCCTCTTATGTTTTCATTGCTATATGAGTTACTAGGCTGGAAAGCCCTAATTCTTTCTAGCCCGTTTTGACTATGTGTGTTTGTTTCTTGTGTTCATGTATTCTCTGTGATTCTCATTGTTAGGGGTCTTAATCCTCTACTGTTCTATGACCCCCTGTTTAGGGCTTCTCTGACTTAAGTGCTATTTGATGATTATTAGGTTTGACTACTTGTTTATTTAAAGGCTTCATCGATTCTATGCATCTTTCCGTAAAACTGTGATATTTTCATTGAATATATGCTTTTGTGTGTTTTGCCTACAATTATGTACTGCTTCCTTATTTGTAAGATGCTTTCCCTAATTAGCACTGATTTCTTGAGATTTTCAGTCTCATCCGTGGTACTCTGATTGATTTTTCAGAACTAGATTGAATTCTACCTTATTTATGTGCAATATATATCTTCCTTGTTTAAAACATTCTGTATTTGGCCTTTATTATATGCCACATGAAGTTACTGCTCCAATTGGGTTAAAATCAGTCTATGAGTTGATTCCTTTTCCTTATTTGGCTACGATTGTACCGTTTGAACTTGATTCCCTAATTAAAGGAGTCTGTGTCTTTAATTGATGCTGATTGATTATTGTTTCCATAATTATGTAAAACTAGTACTCCTTACCTTATTTTTCTTACTCGTTTTCAGCATTATAAATACTCTATTCTCTTTGGCATAACACACGAAAATATCACTAAGCCATACACAAACACATACACACAGAGGATACTGATATCATTCCGAGTTCTCTCTTACTCTCATGCATATTCTCTTTGCTTCTCGTATTAGTTACTGATCACTCAGTCGGCTGAAAGCCAAGACTGAGTAATTACTGTTGCTCTCTTGCATCTGCATACTACTGTCCTGCTGCTCTCTTTCTTGTTCTGCATACTATTGCCCTGTTGCTCTGCCTCTCTGCACCTTGCTGTTCTATTCTCACTCTTGACTGGTATGTTTATAGTTTAAGTTACAGTATCCCAAAACAAAATGTTTCAGTTCATGTTAAGATTCTCGTTATTCCTTTTGTGTTTTCACTTATGGTTCTATTTTTTACCATGTAACTAGCATGTCTCTGCGATTTCCCTTTTCCTTTGGTCTAATATGTCTCTTGATTTCCCTTGTGTGATCCACTATGACGTTGTTTGATTCCTATGAAGCTAGCATACTTGTTTGGTCTATGTGCTTATCTTTCCTCTTATCTTCGCATGACCAATATTTTCTTATGTGTTTTCATCCTCTGCCTAACATCTACCCCTACAAACTTGTACCCCCTCCACCTAAGTGTTATATGATCTAATGTGTGACTCTGTCTGACACTTAATGCTGTTGGACTTGGACATGAACACTATGTGATAACTATGCTGTAACTCTAATCTAAGGGCTAATTGTGTATAAGTTTACTTCTGTCATGTGATTTATCTGTCCCCCGGTCCCTATCCTGTGACGACCCGACCCATCGTCTCATGTACTACAGCCCCGTTTCCTCCATTTACTGCTTCTTCATGTTTCATTATCAGCAACGAGTGAGTTATAGTTGAATTGAATTGGTTTGGATAGGAAATGAGACACTTAGTCTCTTTAAGGAAGACTTAAGCTGGAAAGGTCAACCGGGCGTTGACTTATGAGTTAGAACGCTCGGATGTGATTTTCGTTGATTTGTTAGCTTCGGGGGATGATTTATGACTTGGGAGTGCGATCGGAATTGATTTTGGAGGCCCGGTGTAGAATTAGGCTTGAATTGGCGAGGTTAGTAGTTTGGCGAATTCCGGTGGATGGGTGAGAATTTGATCCGGGGGTCGGAATGGAATTTCGAGAGTTGCTGTAGCTTCGTTAAGTGATTTTGGATATGTGTGCAAATTTTTAGGTCATTCAGACATCGTTTGGTCGGGTTTTTGATCGAAAATGCATTTCGGAAGTTCTTGAAGAACTTAGGCTTGAATCCGATGTGAATTGATGATTTTAGTGTTGTTAGGTGTGTTTTGATGATTGGAGCAAGTTTGAATAAGGTATTAGGATGTGTTGGTGTGTTTGGTTGAGGTCCGGGGGCTCGGGTGAATTCAGTGATTAAACGAGAGTTTTTAAAGTTTGCTTCAGGTCTGTTGCTGTTGTCATCTGATATTTCCGCTTCTGCAGAATGGACCGTGAAGCGTTCCGCAGAG
>NW_017675343.1:52878-69601 GCF_001879085.1 Nicotiana attenuata
TTATGAATATGTTTTGGGGCTTTTGTTGCCTATCATTTACATCCTTCAGGGATCCTTATCACTGCTTCCATGATGCTTAGCATATTTCATGATATCAGTCCTGAGTTAGACACTGCCTCGAAATGTTTAGTAAATAAATAAAGGTTTAAACACTTAGCTCTATAATTCCAAATAATTAAAAACTAAAAATGAACAATTTGACTGTGCCCGGGTGGCTTGCATGCATATATATATCTGGATTGAGTGTGGATCGGGCTGCACGCCGCAGCGAGTGCTACGATGATATTGCGCTTGGGCTGTAGGAGCCCCTCCGGAGTCTGAACCCCCACAGTGAGCGCGGGTACCCAAATAGATCGGGCTGCGCGCCGCAGCGGTCATGTGCATTGCATTGCATTCATGCATTTATACCTATTTGTCTTACTTGTCCTGGTATTGTTGTTGTTCCACCGTTTTATGTGCTGAATCGCTGATTATAGCTTTATATTGTAATATTTTGGAATTTCTTACTTTCAGCCATTATATATGTTTATTACTCACTGAGTTGGAAGTACTCACTTTACTCCCTGCACCTCGCGTGCAGTTGCAGGTATCGTTCACCCGGTAGCGGGTTATTAGCGGATTGAAGGTATAGTTATTGTAGCTGAGCAAGGTGACCGCCAGCGTTCGCGGCACCGGATGTTGTCTTTTGTCTTTCCAGAAATTTTACTTGTATATATTTATTGGCATGTAGTTGTGTTAAGGTTTCCTTAGATGCTCGTGACTTGTGACACCCCGGTCGGGTTGTGTTGGGTTATAAATACTGGTTATTATTGTCGTTAAGCTGTACTTATCTATTCATTTATGTTTAATAATTGTTAAAGTGAAAGGATTTGGATTAGTTGGCTGGCCTTGTCTTCACGAGAGGTGCCATCACGACCGGGATGGAAATTGGGTCGTGACAAGTTGGTATCAGAGCCTAGGTTACTAGGTCTCACGAGTCATGAGCAGGTTTAGTAGAGTCTCGCAGATCGGTACGGAGACGTCTGTATTTATCCTCGAGAGGTTGCAGAACCTTTAGGAAAACTTCCCATTCTTGGAATTCTTATCGTGCGTACTTGATTCAGCTTGAGATATAACTCTTGAAATTCCTTCCACACGTCTGTATGCGCACGTGAGCGCTCAGTATTATATATGCCTTGATGGTTTGGGATTTCCCGATCGAGGGGTGAGATGTAATCTTCGTGAGTATGTTGGGCCAGTCTGGAGGACTTGAGGCCGGATTCTTGCCTATGGCTTGAGCACCGAGGTGCTGATTGTGTGAGCAAGTGTTTTGAACTTATATGTTCAGTATTGCCCCTATTAGCCGGAATGGCGGTTTGGTATTCATGTGATGCGTATGTTAGTACTGCGAGATGTAATTATATGACTTGGTAGTGACGGAGAAGTCTGCAGGATAATAGATGAACTGTTAAGTGATTTGACTCCTATTGTGGATTGATGTGTAGCCCTAATTATGGGCGCGTGAAGAACATTGTCGTACCTCCTAGTTGGGAAGTGCATTGCCTGCGGCGTTATGAGTTCGGACTCAGGAAGACTAATGACTGAGTAACGTATATGATGGTGAAAGGTATGCTGAAGTACTAAATTGAGGCGAAGCAGGGGTCATCTCCTGCGGAGTGTTCTTGAGTGGTATGGTCCTTACGTGTATGTTAGAAGATCTCATGTGTGATTGAAGGGTATGTGTTGAAATTTAAAAATTCGGGTCGCTTAAGAGACTGGACTCAGTTGATGTGGGGATAAATGCGAGGGTTGTAGAGGATTTCAGTACTAGATGATCTGTGTTTTCACAACTTGTAGATGATTTGAGTTTAATCTCACAATGACGTTGTGGCATCATTAGAGTAAAAGTGTTATGAGTTGTTAAGCGTGTCTTGATATATGGCTTCGAGCCAAGTTGGGGAGGTTGCTATTGATTAGCTGATTGCACGGTTATGTGCTATGTTGGTTACGTCTCGAGGTATGCTGGCGAATCGGTTCTAGTTGCAGAAATTGAGCCGAGGATGGGCGAGTGAAGCAAAATTTCGACAAAGGTTATATTATGTTCCATAGGGTATGAGAATTTCGGAATGTCTAGAGTTGTTGTTGGTAAAGAATGCTCGGTGCATAGAGCAGGAAGTTGCTTGGTTGTATTGGGATGAGGGTCTCATTTTACGGTATCGGAGTGTCAATAAAGCACGAGTGGTTCCGTTCATTAAATCAGGTAATTTGCAGATGAGTAAGAGAGAATGACTCTCGAGAATGGTTTTAATGTGTTCAAGAATCTACATGTAGCACTCAGGTGTTTTAAGGTGGTGTATGTGACTAAAGACAATGTTTTCAATAGAAAATGTCAAGACTTGTGGTATTTTTATATTGATCAAGGATCCTATGTGTCGATACCTGGAAAGTAAAGGAAGCGAATTTAGATTCGCAGAAAGTTCTCAGAGTGAAGTATTCTGGAATGTGGTATTTCTGGGAAACAATTGAGAGAGTATTCAGTGGCCTATGGGTCTTAGACAGTGTGGTCTTATGTTCGAGTCTCGTGTGGTAAGCTTGGGTTGAGGCATTGTGATGCTACAGCGAGGGAGAAATATCAAGTGGATGATGAATCAAAAAGGGAAATTAGATAGATGGAATAACTTGGTAGTGACCGAATCGATATGGTAAGGATGTGATTAATTCTTCGTATGTGTTCGAGGTAATGGGCTTTTACAGGTATTGTGCAGCAAGGCTCTTGAGTTCTGACAGCTTGCTTAGCTTGGTTCGGGTAGAAGGATTCAGTCCTGGCAGTTTAGCTTGTGCAANNNTGTTTGGGGCTTTGTGCCTATCATGTGCATCCTTCAGGGATCCTTATCACTGCTTCCATGATGCTTAGCATATTTCATGATATCAGTCCTGAGTTAGACACTGCCTCGAAATGTTTAGTAAATAAATAAAGGTTTAAACACTTAGCTCTATAATTCCAAATAATTAAAAATAAAAATGAACAATTTGACTGTGCCCGAGTGGCTTGCATGCATATATATATCTGGACTGAGTGTGGATCGGGCTGCACGCCGCAGCGAGTGCTACGATGATATTGCGCTTGGGCTGTAGGAGCCCCTCCGGAGTCTGAACCCCCACAGTGAGCGCGGGTACCCAAATAGATCGGGCTGCGCGCCGCAGCGGTCATGTGCATTGCATTGCATTCATGTATTTATACCTATTTGTCTTACTTGTCCTGGTATTGTTGTTGTTCCACCGTTTTATGTGCTGAATCGCTGATTATAGCTATATATTGTAATATTTCGAAATTTCTTACTTTCAGCCATTATATATGTTTATTACTCACTGAGTTGGAAGTACTCACTTTACTCCCTGCACCTCGCGTGCAGTTGCAGGTATCGTTCACCCGGTAGCGGGTTATTAGCGGATTGAAGGTATAGTTATTGTAGCTGAGCAAGGTGACCGCCAGTGTTCGCGGCACCGGATGTTGTCTTTTGTCTTTCCAGAAATTTTACTTGTATATATTTATTGGCCTGTAGTTGTGTTAAGGTTTCCTTAGATGCTCGTGACTTGTGACACCCCGGTCGGGTTGTGTTGGGTTATAAATACTGGTTATTATTGTCGTTAAGCTGTACTTATCTATTCATTTATGTTTAATAATTGTTAAAGTGAAAGGATTTGGGTTAGTTTGCTGGCCTTGTCTTCACGAGAGGCGCCATCACGACCGGGATGGAAATTGGGTCGTGACATATCCCTACTTGTGTTTGCTTCCTGAACTCTGCATATCTTTTGAGTTGTGATTGTCCTGTTTCTTTCCTTTCTTGTTTTTATAAAACAAACTTCCAGTTGTTCTCTGGAACTATTTTCTTCCAAAACTGGTATTTCAAACCCAACTCTTTTAAACTCTATCACACCCTCACAATTCTTAGAAAGTAGGTTCTGCCCCCCCCCCCCCCCCTTTGTGTAAGCATTGCTTTGGGTATCTCTGAATACCCACTGAACATTGATGCACAAGGTTGGGAGTTCCACACCGCACTTATTCAACATTTTTGATAAATGTTTAGGTACTGGTATTGGCCAGGGACCCAATGGGGCCCAAGGGAGCTTTGTCGCACCCAGACCATGGCTGTGAAACTCGAAAGAAGTGAGGATTGGGCCTGGTTGAAGGCTCCCTATAGAGTAGCTTCTTATTTTATTTTTCATTATGTAATTCAGCTATCATGGTTTGTAATAACTTGTAAACAACTGATTGAGTTTATAGTGGAAATGGGTTGGGGTTATGCATGCTTAGTTTAAAGTTATGGGTAGAAAACATGCTCGTAGGGCTTTACATACCTATTTGTGCAATTGGCATCATGTATAGGACATGCATCTCATGTAGTAGTGATCCTATTTTAGACTCTTCACTTTTAGTCTGTTGTCATACTCACTTCATATTCACAACTAGCTAATGATTCACAAATAACTGTTAAAACTACTGCTGCATGTTCACTGGCATTTAGATACCATGTTTTTAGGACCTTTACGTGCATTAGATACCATGTTGCTTAGAATTTATATTTTTGTCTGAGTTGCAATTTGCGAAACACCTCACCGGTATGTTTAAGCTAATAATGCAAGTTTGATTAATCGCGTCCTTTAAAACTGGGATTAATATGCATGTTCACCTTTAAGGTAATTAGACAATAAATAAGACACCTAGGCAAGCTTTAGGCCTAATACAAATCGATTAATCATGCTTCAGAACTACTCAGCCTCTTTTAACTTATGAACTTGATCCTTTGTTTGCTTCTATAAAATTTGTTCTGTTAAAACTCCAGTCCCATCTTTTATCCCGGAATCGTGCCTCTGTTTTATCATGCATTTTACTGAGTTGTTCGCTTGTCCAGAATCGTGCTTTGGTAGGTTACTATAATACTACTACTATATTTTCAAAGTATGTTTTAAACAGGTTTATCTGTACTTTTTTTACTAATTCCTGAACTTCTGCAACTTACTGCCATCTTTTATTCATCTTTCTGAAAATCAGACATTCTTCAAGGCACTTAGTTTTAAATATTAGGCTTCTTCTGCAATTTATCTTCTCCGACCTTCCTGTTTTGAACTCTTTTTAGACCTTAACTGTGTTTGAGACGTGCTAATTACAGGTTTACTTGTGAGGGATCTGTGAGCCTCTTATTTCCCTTTGTATGTTCCCCTTTATGTGAAGTCCTACTTGTTATGTATGTCGCCTAGCATTTTTTCCTTTAAACCTAAGGGTCCAGCCTAGACCTTACCCTGTAGGGATAGTGGTCCTAAATACCCTCTAGGACTTATAGGACGGGACGGGTAATAGCACGCAATAAGCATTCGTGACCAATCCATACGTTTAAATAACCTTTACGGGGTGGGAAGGGTAGAATATGGAGATGATGACCGATGCGCTAATATCACGTGCGAACCCTCTTCGAAGAGTGATTGCTGGGTATTGCATTGAAGTGATCCATATTAATCATAAACCTAGGACCTCTTTTCCTTTGTTTGTCTTTGTTTGCTCTCTTTAGAATTGTTTAAACCTTTCAAATCTCTGCTCTCTTTCTACTTATTTTCACAAGTTTCAGTTTAATTGCAAGTCCTTATTTGATCCTTGATTCATTATTTGTAAAGTCACAACATAGCATGGCCGGGAACCACACTAGTGGATCTTGAGGGGCCCCTAACACCTTCCCCTCGAGATAATTTCTAGCCCTTACCCGAACTCTGGTTTTCAAATTCAAAACCCTTAGTGTCCTAATGCACTTAATTATTAGGTGGCGACTCTTCAAATCCAAAAAACCCAATTCCCAAACGGAAATAGAGTTGTTTTCCCGAATGTCGTAAACCCGATCTCGCTTTAGAGAAAAGAAAGGGGGCGTCGACAAGTATATACGGATACAGAGACAAGTATAAATGGGAGTAGACTTTGAAGGATCCCGTAGCTAACGGCGGGTTCGTTAGACCTGGTGCACCTTGTATTTACCGATTACAAAGTATAGTTATAGCCCTCGCTAGTGGGAAGGTAGAACTAGCATATCGTTATCGATTTCCCTCGAGTAGGGACTACCGTTATATTTGACTTCTTGCGAAGAAGTCCACAGTTATACCGATTAGATGATCCGTTCATTGAAACCTCCCAAATATTAATACTGATATTATACAGTTGTTACCGAGCTTATTACTGAACTGTTAATTGTATTATACTACAAGAAAAGCATGATGAGACTGAAATTTTTTTTATTGTTTCTGAAATGGCATTTTTATGTTGTTTTCTGTTTGAGATACTAGCATGTTTTCTGACTTGTCCCCAATTAAAATGGTTGTGGTTAAGTGTTATTACTCACCGAGCTAGCAACTCATTCCCCGCTAATTTTTTTTACAGAGATAGCAGTTGACGCGGGCGAGGATTTCGTTAATTAGAGTTCGCTAATTAGAGCGCACAAGTTGATAGTTCTTGGTGAGCCTCGCACTTGATCGCGTGGGCGGAAATTTTATCAATTGTTATGGACTTTTCTTTGTGCTCTTAGAGTCGCTCCATGGTCATTCTTTTAGTGTCTTGAGTAGTCTTTGTTATTATAGACTTATGTTGAGTAACGCTCATTCTTATCAAATTGGGAGATAAAGTAGTATTTCTAGTCGCTAGTGGGTGGACTGTTAAAGGTAGATATTTATTTTGGTTGATTGATAAAGTCATTGTCATTTGAATTGCTATTAGGATATTTGGTTGTTGATTTGAGACAGGAAAATTTTGGGATGGTCCAAAAACAGGGAAACCTTGTCTGATTTTTTGTAAAATTACCGATGAGGCTTACTTGGGAGCACTTGCTCCTAAGCGCCGGTCACGATCCTAAATTGGGTCGTGACAATCCCGGTTTAATTCCTTGGGATTTTTGTGACGACCCGGCCCGTCGTCACGTGAGTTATCGCCCCGTTTTCCCCATATTATGTTTCTCTATGCTTCATTATCGGTATTTGAGGTAATCGAGTTGGATTGGTTCGGTTTTGGTAGGGAATGAGACATTTAGTCTCTTTAAGGATAGCTTGTTTTGGAAAAGTCAACCGGAAATTGACTGGTTAGTTAGAGGGCTCGGATGTGATTTCCGGAGATTCGGTTAGCTTCAGGGGATGATTTGTGACTTAGGAGCGTGATCGGAATTGGTTTTGGAGGTCCGGTGTAGAATTAGGCTTGAATTGGCGAAGTTAGTATTTTGGCAAATTCCGGTTGGTAGGTGTGATTTTGATCCGAAGGTCGGAATGAAATTCCGAGAGTTTCAGTAGTTCAGTTAGGTGATTTTGGATGTGTGTGCAAAATTTCAGGTCATTCGGAGATGTTTTGGGTCGAGTTTTGATCGAATGCGTATTGCGGAAGTTTTGAAGAAACTTAGGCTTGAATTCAATGTGATTTAATGGTTTTAGCGTTGTTAGACGTGTTTTGAGGATTGAAACAAGTTTGAGTAATGTATTAAGATGTGTTGGTAACTTTGGTTGAGGTCCCGGGGGCCTCGGGGGTGATTTCGGGTGGCTAACGGAAGGAATGTGAAGTTGGAAAATTGCAGGTTTTTGGTTGCAGCAGGTGTTTCCGCATCTGCGGAAAGGAGATTGCAGATGCGGTCTCGCAGAAGCGAGCTAGGCCTCGCAGGAGCGGAAATAGGAGCCCAGGTCAGGTTCCGCAGAAGCGGGACATTGGGTCGCTTAAGCGGTCCCGCAGATGCGAAGTTGGACCGCAGAAGCGGAAAGTCGCCTTAAGTGAAAGGTCCGCAGGAGCGGACGTTGACCGCATAAGCGGAAGGCGCAAAAGCAGGAATTTATCCGCAGAAGCGGAAATAACTGGCAGCTTAAGTGAAAACATCTTCTTCGCGAATTTTTGAAAGAGTGACATTTTGGACTCCGAACCTTGAGAGCTTTGAGGCGATTTTGAAGAGCGATTCGAGGGCTATTATCAGGTATGAACTCTTGGACTTAGAGCTTCATTTTATGGTGTATAAACATGAATTTGGACTGAATAATCAAGGAATCGAAGGTCAAGGTTTAGGGCTTGAATTTAAGAGAGCTTAAAATAGGGATTTGAGGGGTCGAATGGACCCCGATTTTGATGATTTTGATATGTATAGACTCGTGGCAAGACAAGGAATCCGGTGATGTGAATTTCGTAATTTTTCGAGAAGTGGGCCCAGGGCTCGGGTTTTGCCAACTTCGTGATTTTTGATATTTTTCGAGTCTTTTCGATTGGGTTATGATCCATTAGCCTATTGTGATGTATCTCTTGTGGTTTTGATCAGATTCGACGCGCGAGGAGGTCGATTCGAGGGGAAAAGGCATAGCGAGCTAGACTTTGGCCGGCTAGAGGTGAGTAATGATTTTAAATGATGTTCTGAGGGTTTGAAAACCCCGGACTTGCACAACTTGGTGCTATGTTGAGATGAGACACGCGTTCCATGACGAGCGCGGGGTCATTTACTATTGGGGACTGTGACTTGGTCCAGTCCGAATGATATTTTACCGCGTATTAGCAATGACTTGTTGTTTTCACTATGATTTGGGCTATTTGCCATATTTGGGGCTTAGTGCCGACTGTTTGAACTCTTTACGAACTATCATCACTGTCTTCCTCACTGTATGAAATATTATTTGAACTCAGTCCATGTGATCTACACTGTTTTCTTGAACTCAGCCATATTTACTCAAACTTGGAGTTTTAAACTGATATTTGAACTATTGTTTGAGCTGAGTATCATTGCTTTACTGTTGCCTGAGGGGCTGTTGACTATTTCTGGACTGATTGAGGCCAAGGCCCTTATGTGAGGGCATGATGAGTGAGGTGAGGAGGCTTTCAGACCTCGTATTGATACTATTCAGGCTTTCAGGCCTTGTTGATAGCGCTTGGGCTGTAGGAGCCCCTCCGGAGTCTGCACACCCACAGTGAGCGCGGGTACCCATCTAGAGTGATTAAATATTGAACAGTGGTAACAATGACACTATTATACGCATTTGGTCAGGTAACAATGACTGACCAGTGGTAACAATGGCACTGTAATACGCGTTTGGTCAGGTAACAATGGCTGACCGGTCAGGTAACAATGGCTGACCATACTTGAGCATACTTGTTTTATTAATTGTTTTCAAAGAGATTTTCTTCCTATATTTCACTGGTTTCTACTGTTTATCTGATGTTGCTGCTTGAGATAGCATTATTTGTGCCCTTGTGGGATTTTATGTTCTCAGTCGTTATTTAATTTTATTACTCACTGGGTCGGAGTACTCACATTACTTCCTGCACCATGTGTGCAGAGGCAGGCACAGCTGAGTTCGTACCTGAGCGCTGATTTCCTTCCAGACCAGGCGGACTAGGAGAGACGAGGTAGCTGTCGACGTCCATAGCCCCGTTTCTTCCTTATCTTCTGCATATTTTATTCATCTTCAGACTATGTTTCCAGACTTGTAGTATTTTCATCAACTCTGTAGTAGCTCGTGACTTGTGACACCCCGATCATCGGGCTGAGTTTGGGATGGTTTTTCCCCGTTATGTTACGTTTATTTCCGCACTTATGATTAATCAGTATCTATGGTTTAAACCTGTTATGCTNGTGCAAGAATATAAAATCGTGTCCTAATTTGGGAGCCTCATTGTGCCCGAGGTAGTCCTAGCGACAAGTTGATTTGGAGAACTTATAATGCTAAATACTTCATTTTATTGATAAAAATAAGACGAATCCCCAAAACGACACTAAATAACAGGAAATAAAGATGTCACTAGTAGCCATAGGCCTTATTACATTTTATAAAGCAGAAATGAAAACTCCTATCTACTTGATCCCAGAAGGACCTTCCCCAGACTCGGCATTGTTGGCTCCTTTGTACAGTTCTCCCAGCTCACGCAATCCTAGCAACAAGTAGGCCCTCGCCAGATGTCCGCCTTCATTTCCTTCAGCAACCCGGCAATCTTCAACCCTCTTTAGGAACATCTTTTCCAGCTCCACTATGCCCGTTGTTTGTTGGCGCTGATAGCCATATCTTTCCATTCTCCAATTAGATTTTGATTGGCTTCTTGTAATTCACGGTGCTCATTTTCACATTCCCGCATCCTCTTGCGCAATTAGTTGTACTTAGCCTGTACTTCAACCTTTTTGTCGATGACCCTGTGACCTCTAACAAGCCCGGGTTGTCCTAACCCATTATGATCGTCCTCCAACTAGTTTGGATAGTATGGAGCATAACCAGCGTGGTACCTGTCTGGTTCTATGGAATCCTTTCCCAGGATGATTTTGCTGTGCCACACATGCTGAGCTTGACACTTGTACGGACTATCGTCAGCCTGGAAGTCAGCCCGGAAATGACTCATCTTGTCGACCCTTGGTATAACCTGCTTCCTGCCTGCCTGTCTCATAACCTGGATAGGGACATATGGGTAGGTCCCTCTTAAACCGATCAATATCAAAAATGGAGTATCCCTAGACCGTATGATGAATTCTTCAGTAGAGAACCACTCAAACATCCATTGCACCTGGTCTTCAGTAAGATTGTCGAAGAGCTCGACCCACTCTCTAGCATTCTCTGGTTGGGCAAACATGTTGTATAATTCATCCGCTTTGGGTGATGAAAAGCGATATGATCATCCCAGTCTCTACGATGGATTTCCTGCCGGTACTCGCCCCTTTGGAGGTGCTCCATAAGCCATAGTTGGAGTAGCAAATTACATCCCTCGAAATGTTTGGCCCCTTGTTGACATCTTTCTAGGACTCGGTATATTTCTGCAACTATCATTGGCACAAGGCTGAATGGCTGCCCGTTAATTCCTTCCATCAAGGTCTTGGTGACCATGGCCAGTCTGGTATGGATTCTTTCTTTCATTGTCGGAGAAACTATCATCCCCAAGAAACAGAACATAAACACAAATACCCTTCGGTGAATGTGCCCCAATGAGGCGATGGAGAACTCGTCCGGATAGGTACGGTATGATTTTCTATGGCCGTACCTTTCATACAAATGGTCAAAGGGAATGTAAGACTTCTCCAAACATGTCAAGTCAGGATTCTTCTTTAGACCCATCATCTTAAGCAAACCCCTACCCTTACGATTTTTCGGCATTAGCAAACCCGGAGTTTCCCATGGTATCCCAGCCAGTCCTCCTATCTCCTCAAGCAAAGGTGTCATCTCAATGTCTCCGAAGCGTAATACCAATCTATCACAGTCCCAAAACAAAGTTGCAGCTTCTATGATTTTGTTGTTGGGTTAAATGTCTAGGAGAGAAGGCAAGTTTCCTAGATACTTCCGGACAAGAGTTTGATCGCTGGAATGGAGATCCTTCCACCAGCTTAGCAATTTGGAGTGAATGTGGGTGACCATGCCGAATCTGGGAACTTCGTGCCTCATTTCTGCAAAATAAAAGGGTTAGGCCCTTTTCCCCCACCGGACTCGACTATTTTACATCAATAATTAGCATAAGAAGCATTTAGTTCTCCAAATAAATGCACAGAACGTGGTAAGGTCCGTTTGGGTCTCAAGGAAACCCAGTGGACTTTGGACAAGGCTATCTTAAAGAGTCATTATGTGGACAACATAACTGACTTGGCTAGGTTTGACCATGATGCATGCACAATTGAATAGAGTAGGGTTTCTATGGGGTTTTAGACTGGTACCCTTGAGTGGACAACTCAAGAGGGAAAGGCGCGGAACCGTTGACTACACCGTTGATCGACTGGTTTTACCGCAACTATGCCTTTGCGGGAATTAGGGGTGATAATATCAGAAGAGCGCAACCACTCATTATAAGTGTTGCTAAGGTCTTTTGTTTGGCACGAGTGGAATATGATGTCGAAAAAATGTAATACAATAATTAACAAATTGTCATGTACTTTCACGTTCATTAAATAATGGTTACAATAATTGCAATTTTACAACAGTATTGAAGGAAAGCGATAAAAGAAAGCATTAAAGAAAAGAAACAAAGAACCAAGTTAGTTTCGCAATAGAAGAAAGAATAAATACTTAAAAACAAGTAAAGACATGTAAAGAAGCATGAAGTCACAAATAGCATGAAATGGTAAAACCCTTAAAGAAATCCCCAGCAGAGTCGCCATGCTGTCGATGCCCCCTTTTTCTAAAGGCGAAATCGGGTTTATGACATTTGGGGGGACAACTCTATTCCTTTTGGAATTGGGTTTGAGATTTAGAAGAGTTTCCACCTAATGATTAAGTGCATTAGGACACTAAGAAAGAAATGAAGAGAAGAAGAACCAGACCAGAGAATGGGTAAGGGCTTGAAATTATCTTGGGGGGAAGGTGTTAGGCACCCCCCAAGATCCACTAGTGTAGTTCCCGGCCATGCTATAATTGTGACTTTAAATATAAACAACAAATAAACATACAAGACAATTCTGACATAACGATTGCAAGTAGGGGAAGTATAAAAGTTAAATGGGACTAGGCAATTTCATAATTTATTTAAAGAATATACGAGTGCAGAAGAATGAGAGTCAAATAATTGATACAAATAATCAGGCAAAGGGATGAAATAGGGGCAACAATTTGGGAGAGAAAAAAAAAGGTACTTGGACATTTAAAGAGATTCTTTTTAATGATTAAAGCAAAAGGCAAGGTTTAAAAGAACCGAAAACTGCATAAAAATTCTGAAAGAGAGAAGTAAACACATAAAGAGGGAGGGGATCCTAGGCTTATAAATATCATGGATCACCCACGCAACACCCGGTAACCAATTATGCACGTGGTGTTATCGCGCGATCATCATATCCATGTCTACCCTTTCCCACCCCGTTAAGGTACTAAAGCGCGGAATGGTCTCGTTACTTATTGCATGCTACTACCCACCCCAATCCTATCAGTCCCGGAGGCAGTTGGGACTACTAATCCTAGAGGGAAGGGATATTGGCTTTTGAAGTTTAAAAAGGACAAAAATCTAGTGCGACAAACAAAACACGTAAGAGCAGTTAAGCGGGAAAACACATAGCAGTTAAGGCTCAAATAGGCCTCCTCATTCAAAGCAGAAATTGTTTAGCATGACTTACAAGTACTGGTTAGGTCTTTAATTAAACTTACATAAAGGGGGTGGCTTATTTATCACATATTTTCAGATAAGAAGTCCGAATTAGGCCTGCCTGTTGGTTGTAATTATTAAATACTGGTATAATTAATTGATTACCTAATGGTTTGTTTAGGTGAAACCTATAGGCATGATATCTAACAAGGTCAAACATACTGATTTTAAAGAAGATTACTGACTTTAAAAATAAACCAATTCTGCGGATGTTAACAACATTATTACTGATTTTAGACTTTGTGGGTGAATCAGATTTAAACGATTGCTCCTATAGGCATGAATTCTAAGCGTTATTGATTCTAAAACGATTATGTAAATGCAGGAATCCTAAGAGCATGGTATCTAAGATACAATTGATTACTTTTTTAACCTATGAATTGTTTGCCTAATGACATGTGTATGTGCAGAAGTGCAGGAAACTTATAATCATGATTTCTATATGCACAAGTGCAGAGACTTATAGACATGATTTCTAATGAAATGCATAACTTATAGACAGGATTTCTAACGCAGTAATGAAACAACTTATAGGCAGGATTTCTAATGCAGTAATAAAACAACTTATTGGCAAGATTTCTATAAGTAGTTGCATAAACTTATAGGCAGGATTTCTATATGTGGATGCATAAGCGAAAAAATACAGGCTGTGATTGCAGAAATAAATACCAAAAGCATAATGTCTACCCACATGCATAACATGAGCGACCCTCCCCTTTTCACTATACACCCCCAATAGTTATTACAAATTATTACAACCCGAATGAATCAAGAAAAATAAAAAAATAAAAAGAAAAAATTACATCAGAAATGAAAGTTCCAACCAAGGGGAGCGTAATTCAGACTCCTAGTCTGAAACATGAGATAAACCAACTTCCAAAGATCAGATTTCCAAAACCATTCTCATCTTCTGGGTGTGTCAAAGTTCCAAGGAGCTTCATGAACTCCAGGCAGTGCTCACACCCAATTACATTTGCAGGATCAGATTGTAGTGCGGTGTGGAAGGGCCAGCCCTTAAATGTCCAAGTTCAGAGGGAACTCAAGGTCCCCAAGGTAAGGCTCATAGGAGAGGGCAGAACTTAGAGTCTAAGAATAAGTGTGAGTGCAATAGAGGGGGAATTAGGGAAAACCATGACAAACTAGTGGTCATGCCCAGCAATTAGGATGCTGGCACACCCCTGACCAGCCTATCAGTTTGAGTTTGGGAGTTAGGACCTATTGAAGGTTAGGTTCAGACCTGGGCAGCAATTTGGATGCGGCCAGTACATGAACTTTAACTCAACACACATAGGGGAATGGGGGTATAAGTATTTTATAGCAAGCAGTAAACATAATAGAAAGAACGTGCTTAATACAGAGTATAAACAACAAAGTAAACCAGAACATGGCAACTGTAAAGTAGGCACATAGGGAAGGAGCTGAAATTAAATTGGGACATACCAGTTTTAGGGAAAACAAATAAGTAAAACAGCAATCTTGAAAAGCCAAGTTGCAAGCAAAGCAGTACCAAATGTCTCAGAAGAGAGTGGAGAATTGAAAGAGTATTGTGATTGAGAGTATGCGTGTGAGAGTATGAGTATTGAACTTAGGATTCGAAATTTCAAAAGTTCAAAAGTTAAAAGTTTCGAAGTTCAAATGTTGTTCCCAAGTTCTGAAGGGTCGAGCCCCTTTTATAGTGCAACAAACAAGTAAGAATAAGGTAAGGAAATAACATTGGAATCAATCTCCCTTAATTAAGGGATTCTGATTTCAAACGGGTAAAAATAATTAAGGAAAGGGATTTGAAAAAATATTTCCAGGCAGTACAATAAAGGGTAAATACATGGAAGTTATTTAAGGCAAAAGTCTAATGGTACACGGTTTGTGTGAAATAAGGAAAGGGAATCAATCAAACAGCCAGTAAAATCAAAGTGGCAGGCTTTGTTCGAATGAACCAAGTCGAGAAAAGGTAAGGATGGTTCAGTTAGAGAAAAATCAGTAACAATCAGTCAAACCCCATAAAAGGAATTGAGAATCAATTAGTAGTTAGCAAAACCTTTTTTGAAAGAAGAACTTCTCATATATAAAGCAGACAAATCAAACAAGAAAGGATCGTCATGTTACTTAGAAAAGAGTCTAATATTGAAAGGTTCAGAATCATAAGCAAAGGGAAAAACAAGTTCAGTTTGTAGACTCATAGTGAGTCTGAGAGTCCAAGGTTCCAATGCAGAACCCTAGTCCAAACACCAAATCAAACTTGCCAAAGAAAAGCCCAAATCCTAAGGTTTCAAATCAGACATAGAGATGAGAAGGCAAGCCATTGAAACAGACTCAAAGATCTCTTTCAGAGCCTCATGAGAAAGAAAACAAATAGGATAGCAGGTTTGAAACAACAAAGAAAGAAAGCTGATTTAAGAGCATAAAAGAGCATGTTTTAGAAAAGTCGAAACTTAAGCAAGCTCAGAGGAAAAGAGAGATGGTGTAAACTTAAGCCACAGTAGATGAAACATGCTTAGCAAGTACACAAACAGAGTCTAGTAAACCAAACAAAATCAAAGAACTCAACAGTAAACGCATATAGTGGAAGAGTAACATAACAAGGATTAACATGTGAGCACAGGAGTAACATGTATAGTAGGAAAAGAAGAAACAGAAGAAAAACACACGCGTAGTAATAGAAAATATACGAGCATAGTATAGACAAACACACATAAAGGAAATAACAGCAAGAATCAGAAAGATATTTTTTGAAAACCTTTCAGAAACCCTAAATCGAAAAATAACAATTTTGAAAAAGGAAATTTGGGGAAAACAATTTAGAGGTCCAGTAGAACACAAACATACCATAGATATAAGAAAATAAACAGAGAAAAACCTCGAACAACTTAGGGTTTCGGAGAAACCCTAGAAACGAGAAAGGCTTGGAAAAGTCAGACCCTGGGTCGAAGAGGTCAGGAATCAGGCTTCTCGTGCTTGAATGTGCCGAAGCATGGCCGAAGAAGCCATAGGACCAAAGATCTGAGAAGATCTGAGAGAGAACCATCGAGGTCAAACTTCAAAACCTCGAACTCCCAAGGTCTAATGGTGGAGAGGGGTGAGTGTAGACTATCTATGGCCTGAGAAGCCATAGATTCCGGTGAAAGTACGGTGGAAAAGGGTCGGACACAGGCTAGGGTTCCGAAGAAACTTCGAGAGAGTTTTGAGAGTGGAGAGTATTCAAGGGCGGCAGACTAAACAAAATGGGGGAATAGGGTATGGTTTGGGGAATTAAAAATGGAAAGGGGAGATTGTGACCGTTGACCAGATTGATCAACGGTCTGGATTAAAGGAGGCTTGGGTCGGGTAGTTAAATGGGCTAAGGATACGGAATTGGGCTAGCCTGGTTGGGATTCAAATTGGGTCAATTAGGGGGGGGGGGGTTAATGTGGCTATAATCGAAATGCAAATGGGCTGCAATTGAAACGAAATAAGGCTAAATTTTAAATAGCCAATTTTACCCCTTTTATTTTATAAAAATAGTAAAAATGATTTGAAAACAAATTAAAAGTACTGAACCAATTAAGAATTTTACAATTATAGAAATGCTATTAATCTTAAAATAGGCTAAAATTGTAATTGTATGCAATTTAGCTTTAAAAATACCAGATAAATTTGTAAAAATATAAAAAATTACCT
>NW_017675344.1:0-64149 GCF_001879085.1 Nicotiana attenuata
TAGTCCTGAAGTAAACTACGACTTTCCATTTATTTATCTCTAATAACACGAGAAAAGGTCCTAATTAGTCAATAGACATAAACGGACAAAATTCCCAATAGAAACAGGCGTTGGGCCTGATATTAGCCCAAATCGGACAAGCATATCAGGCTGCGTTGGGATGATCAGAAGATCGAATCCCTGGAGCTGGCGAACCACTGCTCTGCTCAAACCTTTGCCCACCGAAATTATTTCGAACTCTTATGAGACAATAAAGTAAGCAATGTATTCTTATTCAAGTTAACAGAATATTGATTACAAGTTACGAGCCTAAATTCATACTTTGTCCATATCTAATTATCAAACAACCAACAATGTGTTCATATTCAACTAATTAACTCACTACTGATCTAGAATTGCCAACGCTTGCCTTAAAACAGTGTACTCAGGGAAACACAGGTTTTGACATTGAAAATTAGCCTGCTTATATTAACTATTGCATTACGAAGGGGTTATAGAAACAAGTTTAAACTACTTCTACTTTTAAACTTTAAACAGAAAAATGCGAAACAAGTCTAACTACAGCTGATAGCTACAAACTAACAGTCCAAACATGTCATTAACCACTGAAAATAGACATTAGATTCTAACATGTGAATTGCTATAATCAGAATTAAAATTCATTGCACAGTCCAGATGTACAGTCCATATACACAGTCCAGTTATACAGTCCAGGGTTTACATACATACAAATCGATTTGACACTATGCTATGCGATTAAATCTAACGCCTATTTAACTACCAATACACCACAATCCAGGCAGCATATTTCAGGATCAAACAGGTGAATATTTGTATTCCATTTCAAGCTTAAGGTTACAGCAGGGCAGATTCAAATGTGTACCTGGTGATTGCAAATAAGAAAAGGAAAAGATCAGCAGCAGTGATAGTTCTCAACAGCAGCCCAAGAATAAGTTAAAACCCAGTAACAGCTCAGTCCACAGCAAGTTCAGGAATAGGTTTGAAATTCCAGTAATGAACCAAAACACAGCAACAATTTCAAGCACCAATGCAATCCAAAACCAACTCGACTACTCAGATTCGGTTTACAGCAACTCAAATAAACCTTGACGACTCTCTTTGCAGCTACTTTCACATGTAGAACAGTACACTCGTAAACCAGCTTGTTTCTGATCCTAATGCTGATATTAGTATTATTCTGAAGGAATTTTAGGCTTTCAGAAACTCTGTATCATGCCTTTTGGGAGGGGGTTTAGATGGTTGCCCCTATCTCTTTTTTTAACAAGGCAATGGGCATGCCTTTTATAGACAAAACTAAGGCTCTATCAGATTTTTCCTTTACACTTCTAGTCCTTCTTTTATTTTCAGTGTTTACCCTTTATTTTCTGACTTTTTACACAAGTAACTACACCTATTCTCTTGAAATCTATACTATAGTCCATCCTAGAAGGTTCTATACTTATTACAATCCCTATTCTATCCTTACCCTCCTTCAAGAATTATCAAATCTAATAAAACTACCCTTTTCCATGCCTAAACTACCCTTTTAACCCTATTGGAATTACTAAGCTAAACCAGACCATCCTAAACTAAAACCTACCAATGCTAATTAATGCTGAACACTGAATTAATGCATTACTAATGATGACAACTGACTAAACGGGACTAACTGACCAGACTAACTTAAACATTAGAACAGGAATTAAAACCAACAAATCCTAAACAGAATTGACTAAGATGACTAATGAAGGATTATGACGATGAATCATAAACTAAAAGCAAGCACTTAGCAGGACAAATTCAAAACGAAAACAAAATTAAAACTAAAACCTAAGGTTTAACAGAACAGGATTAAAATCGAGTCAACAAAATTAAGCTAAAGCTAAGAACAATTACAAGAACAAGATGAAAACACACACATAATCAAAGACTGAATCGAACTAAACTTACTGATTTTGAGCATTTCGACTGACCATGGGACGAACTCTGACGGGCCATTTGTTGTTTGAATCCTCCGGGATTCTTGACACGTAACATCCCTAATCGTATGTTTTCAAAAGAACACACATGATTAGGGAAATTACGGTCCAAAATCCCCCAAGATTTTCTGAGTTAAGGTTCTGCCAGTCTAAGATCTAAAATTCGAGAAGTTTTGGCAACATTCGAAAGATTCTGGTTAGGGATTCAGGTAAAGGAGAGGGAGGGGGGTATGGGGTGTAAGTTTGGTAGGGTTTGGAAGAGATAGGGTTTTGGCCGAATTTTTGATTCAATATTTGAGCAGTTCCAGCCATGTTCGAGACAAGTGGCTATGGGGGTTGGGTAAAGGAGGTCAAGGCGGTCCCATGGTGTTAATTTGGGACCGTTTGGCATAACCGGCGACTTGGCCGGAGAACTTTATCAGGATATTCGACAAGCTCCGGCGAGATTCGAGGGAAACCAAGGGCAGGGATGGAAAGAGGGGAAAGAGGAGAACCGGTGGTGTAATTTTGGAGGTCATCGGAGCATCGCCGCCGCCGGCGGCGGACGGCGGAGGGACGGTGGGGCTAGGGCGGAGGAGGGTGGTGATGTGGAGGCGTTACACCGGCGTTACAGGGGAAAATGGGAGACGATTGAGGGGTAGGGGGGGCCTTATCCGATATTTATATATTAAATCCTCATCAGTTCTCAACCGTCGGATCTCTTTACCTCGACGGCTGAGATTGATCGGAACCAAACGGTGTCGTTTGGGCACCTCTTGGACCGGACTGGGTCGGGGTAAACTGGGCCTGGGGTTGGGAAGGGAATTAATTCCCTTGGGCTGGAAGGCAACGAGCCCAATCCTATTCTTTTCTTCCCATTCTTTATTTTTCAAATTTCTTTAATTATTTCTCTCTTTTTATTCTTTTTCTATTTTGTAGATTTATAAGGATTTGCAGAAATAAAAATAAGAATTAAACTAATTAATGCCTAGAATTACTTTAAAACTATTTTGCGACAATTTCACAATTAAAGCTAAAGTGAATTATTTTTGTCATTTTTCATATCTTGTTTTAAAACAACTTAATCCCTAATCAATGGTAAAATATGAAATAGAATCCTAAATGCAGATGCATATTTTTTGTATTTTATACGAATTAACATGCACAAACAAAATGCAAACAATTATCAAAAATGACACAAAATGCACAAAATTGTAAAAATAAAGAAAAATCTTTTGTTCGAATTTTGTGGGAATAATTCATATATAGGGCAAAAATCACGTGCTCACAATGAGCATATACACAAGGAAAACATATCACAATATAACGCATGTCCCTCATCCTCGCCTGCACGGAAACACCCATCGTGCCATGAACTCATGATAATTTAAAAGCATGATAATATAAATGAAATGGCACGGCATCAGCCTTCGTGTTTTACACTCACATAACATGGCACGGCATCACTCTTCGTGCTTTTACTCTCAAATGATATGGCACGGTATCATCCTTCGTTCTTTTACTCTCAATTGATATGGCACAGCATCACCATTCGTGCTTTACACTCACATAACATGGCATGGCATCATCCTTCGTGCTTTACACTCTCATAACATGGCAAGGCATCACCCTTCGTGCTTTACACTCTTCCGTACCAAGCATATGTATATCAATGGCAAACAAGGTAGGAAACATAAATAACATCAAGGAGAGTATTTAAACGAATATTCCAAATGAATCCCAATCTCAAATTTCAAGCTGACAATAGTTCAATAAACCCTCAAGAACCTTATTATTCAAGTATTTCCACAAATCTCACGAATGATATACAACACGAGTATAGAATCTAGTATCTCAAGAATATCGGCCGTAGCAATGTATTAATGATTAAGCATAGTGATGACGGAATTAGACACGTCAATATTTTCTCAGAGTCGTGAAATTTTAATAGAGTTATAATAAACTAAATCTTGGTTTCTAACATTTAATTTTATATTCTTAGTATCTATGATACAAGTAAGACATGAAGCTAGAAGGTCACGTAATTGTGCAAGGCACAATTCGTAGCATAATCTATCCCCTAGCATGATCTACCCTGGCACATGCATATATACTCGTCAGTTTATATATGTATCACCCCCGCATGTAGCAAATAATGCAAAATAGTGGGAAAAACTCCCTCAACAAAGTTAGGCAAAACACTTACCTCAAACAAGCCAAATCGATACACTAGAAGTGCCATCCCATTCAAATCATCCTCCGAACGGCTCGAAACTAGCCAAAAGCAACTCAAAATAATTAAGTAATGCCATAGTAAGCAAACCCAATCGATAAAGGTTGAATCTTTACACATTTACTCAAAGTCAACCAGAAACTCATACCCGGGCTCGCACCTCGAAACCCGACAAAACTTAGAAAATCCAACAACCCATTCAATTGCGAGTCCAACCATACTAATTTCACTCAAATTCAACTCCGAATCGATGTTCAAAACTCAAAAATTTAATTTAGGAAAGTTTAGACAAAAACCCCCAACTTTCTCTTTAAAAATCATAATCCAAATGCGAAATTCGAAGACAGATTCATGAAATATAATCAAAACCAAGTAGAGAACACTTACCCCAATCCTTGTGGTGAAAATCGCCTCCAAAATCGCCCAAATCCGAGCATAGGGTTCAAAATATGAAGGAATGAGCTAAAATCCCGAAACTCCAACTCTTAGCCTCAGTTGCAGATGTCGCATTTGCAACCAAAAGTTCGCAATTGCGACCACATGTTCGCAATTGCGGAGTTCGCAATTGCGACCAAATCCGCCATTGTGACAAGGGTTCGCAAATGCGACCAGATGTTCGCAAATGCGGAGTTCCCAATTGCAACAAAAAGTTTGCAATTGCGCAGTACCAGCACTAACAAACTCAAACTTCACCGAAATGATACAAACCACCTCGAAACTCATCCGGAACCTCCCGAACACAAACAATATATGCATTTCAATCATAAAACATGCTACGGATCGGCTCGCGCCCTCAAAACACCGAAAAGAGGCCGTCCTAACCCGATATTGACCATGATCAAACTCCAAATTAGTTAACTTAACTAGTCTCTCAACCAATGATTCAAAATACACCCGAGCCCCTCGGGAACCCGTCTAATCATACCAACAAGTACCAAAATATAACACGGACCTACTCGAGTTGTCAAATCTCACATAGTAGCATCAAAACGGCGAATTGCACCTCAAATCAAAACGATGAACTTTGAACTTTCAATTTTCACAACTCGCGCCGAAACATATCAAATCAATCCGGAATGAACTCAAATTTTGCATACAAGTCCCAAATAACATATCGAAGCTATTCCAATTTCCGAAACTACAATCCGAATTCGATATCCTCAAAGTCAACTTCCGGTCAAACTTATGAACTTTCCAAACCTTCAAATTTCCAACTTTCACCAATTAGTGCCGAATTCTTCTAGAAATATCCAAATGCAAATCCATGCATACGTCCGAGTCCAAAATCACCATCCGTACCTAGCGGAACCATCAAAACTTCAATCCGAGGTGAAATGCTAAAAAGTAAAACTTGGTCAACTCTTCCATAAAAGTGCAAATGCTCAAAACGACCAGTTGGGTCGTTACAAGTAAGAGGAACTCGATTTTGCAACATGCTTATGATGAGTAAAGGTGAGGTCTTCAGCAGATCATGTGTGTACTAAGACGTGTAAGCTTGTTGATAAGGAACCCTAAGTCATGAATAACTATCCACCCATATGGTATAAAGCAACAAGAGAATCAGAAGGTTGATACAAGTTTCAACAAGTAAAAGAAGCAAGGTGAAGAAGGGTACGAGGTACCCAGTTAGTCAAAATTTCCAGTGTTACAGTTTGGGCAGAGAAATATAAGCATTCTAAGTTGCTTTCAACAGTAACAAAGATATATACAATTGGCCACACCCATCTCAATTATGCCCTATGGTAGCTAACAGATATAGTTTAAGAGAAGGATAGGATATCAGGATCCAGCTGTGGTTAGAGTAACACAAAAATTGTGGATGGATTGTTATTATTATCTAAAATTTCCGAAGGGTAGTGCAGAACATGGTAATAGTTCTCCTTGTGAGATAGCCAGATGGTCCACTCTAGTATGAAAAATTCAGAAGATAGGCAATAGAATACTAGAAGGGATAAATACTTAACCTAGGAAAAAGAGAATGTTAGGCGGCCCGAAGAGACAGGGAGATGTAGCAAGGGGAGCTAAAAGTGAAAAAATGTTTTGTTGAAGTTTTCAGAATAAAGTGATAGGCAGAAATATTAGCAGGAGAATAAGAAGAGAGTAAATGAAGCATTATGAGTAAGATGTAATAAATGGATGATAACGGTAAATCAAAATATGACAGAATTACAGAGACTATAGTCAAGTTAAGGAAAAGATGAGAGGTGACAGGCCTTGAGACAATAAAAGAGTATAAGCCATAAAGTCATATCCCTATTTTGAGAAATCAGTATGTGACTCCAACGTGATTATCGGAAGGAAAAGTTATACCCCTGGAGTAATAGAAATCAGTATGGGCTAGTGAACAAGATAAAACGAACATGAATTAGAGATCAGAAGATTTGATAATAGTCAGCATTGCGAGAATTCTAGAGATAGCATTCCGGCAATAATAGAGTGGACAACAAAAGAATAACGTTTAATGTTCATTCAGGAAAACGCTTGCCTAAAGCAAGCACTGTGATCATAGTTAAACTTAAAGGACTAAGTATGCCAGTTACACTAGGTGTCACCCTTGTGCATAAGGAATTCAGTTATCACTGGTACATAAGGGTTACCGTAAGGTGAGTAAGGTCATTGATGATGTGAAAAGACGCTAAAAATGAAGAGGTAAAACCTCTATAGGTAGATCGTCGTAGCACTAAATCTTAGTACTCCCCTAAAGAGGGAAGATGGTTTGATTAAGTCAGAGTTAAGTAGTCCAGGTAACTATGGACTGGTAAAGGAAGAATGTGGTAAAAAGGTAAAAGGGACGAGGTTTCATTTATTCAGATCCTACAGATATGTCGTGACTCCAGAACATTATGCAAGAAAGATGCCGGTGGAGAGGCTGTAGGAGTTCCCGGCCAGGATGTTATTGATAAATAAGTACGGATGGACACTTGATACATCAGGAGCCAGTGCAAGAGGTAAGTTAAGACAAAAGACATATCCCAAGAGAGATTACGCGGAACATAGATATGAGAATGGACCAACGAGTAGTTAGTAGTTGATTCAGGAAGAGCCTAGTTATGGCTAGACAAGAGGACACTGACAAACCAGCAGATCGTGCAAGATAAACGTAGTGAAACCCAACATAGTGAATTTAGTCTCGTAGATATGACATTGTAATACTTGAGAAATATTCAGATAGGGTTGGGGTTGTTAAAGGTACTGTATGAGTGTTACGGAAATAAAAGAGAGTGCCACTAGGAAGACAGTCAAAATTTCAATTAAGAAGCAACCATACGAGCACAAAGGCGTGTAGGTAAGTAACTAAGGATAATTATGGTTGAGTAATAACATCAAACGTTCCTTCGGGTATATGATGTAATAAGCACGCAGCTTTACAGGAGTCAGAGTGTCTTTCCTAAGTACTACAACGAAAGGCTAGCTGAGGAAATAAGGAAGAAGCCTTCAACCTAAGCATAGTAAATTGAAGAAGAAATAGTCTTGTAACAAAAGTCTCACTACAACATTGTATACACTCCATAAGAAAGTGGCACCTATCGTGGCTAATGAATAGAAAAAAAATGTGATATTTCAGATCATATGAGTTACAGGAAATTTCAGTATTCGTGGGAAATAAGATAAGCCAAGTATTCATGCAACAAGTGGCAGAACGACCAGGAAAAGTAATTGCTTACATTTAAAGACAACTGAAAAGGCACGAAAGGAAATTTATGATGCTAGCAAGTTAAAGGAAGGTTGCGAGTAGAAAAGATAGATATGTGTAGGTTGCAAGATAAAGTATCGTAGAGCGACAAGGTTTTAGGTAAATAGGAGTAAGGAAAGAAAAGGTGAGTGAGAAGGTGACGAGAATAGGTAAGTCCTCGGGATTAAACCCATCAAAACAAGAGAGCTTATGGTTTTTGTATTTTATAGAAAGCTCGGTAAAGCCTGAATGAACTTGGAGAAGTACTACGAACAATTATGAGAGATGAAATGTTGTCTGGTAATATAATAAGGGTGTAACTGTGATAGATAAGAGGATGGCATTTATGCCTTTGATTGAGTAATGATTTAAAGAAAAGGGGTTTCATGAATTGCACGGGATTAGAATACCCCATAAGATGAATCACATTGGGATGCTATGAAAATACGGATATTGAAGTATAGTATCGTCCTAGGTGGATCAGGAAAATCACTTCAAATGTTCCCCGATGTGACGTGAGCCCTAATGACAATGTATTACGTAAGAGGTTTCAAGTTATCAATGGTAGATTATGGATCAACATTAAGGTGAATCACCAATAGATGGATAAAAGTTACAAAGTATGAGAGGAGATTAAGATGTCATTCTTTAGATGAACAGTAATAAGGAAGCATTAAATGACTTAGATTTATACATATAGGATAAGCAGTGAGAGAGTAACCTGGAGTTAGTTAGCAGACCTCGGTAATAATAACTCGAAGGAAGTGTTACGGTATAGTATGACCTACCTAGATACAGTAAAGCCATAAGGATAGATAATCGAGGCTATGAAACAAGTTATAGAAATAGTCATAAGTTCGACAAAGTACTGAGAGAAGAACTTCAATACACCTATAGATTCCCAGAGGGAGAGCTTGTCACAGATCTGTATATGTTCATAAAGTGAAGCATAGAGATTGGCTAAAAGATGGAGGAAAAAAGAGAGAAGAGTCGCGTAGGCTCACATACAAGGACAAAATTGTACAGGCTACATGAAAGAAGGTAGCAACAGTTACGACATTCGAAGAATTTCGACCACATGTCGTGGTGTGAGAAAAAGGCCTAAAGGGGGGAATGCCCTAGCTTTTGGATTTATTCACAGAACAATTGCCTCAATGGAAAGGACAATATTAAAGTATTCATAAGATCTATAGGTTATGAGACTGATAAGCGCATCAATAAACATTCGAGGATGAATGTTCCAAAGGGGGGGAATGATGTTACACCCCATGTTTTCGTACGTGAGAGTACGTCGTAAGTCAATTGATGCAATATCAGAAATGTTATTGTCATCGAAAGTACATAAAGTAAGTTAATCATGTTATCTTGAAGGTTAAAAATCTATAAGTTCCTGGATAACAAGTACCAAAAGGGTTGAAAGGCTTAGAAGCTAAACAAATTGAAGAAAATAAGTTTCGTCGAATGTCGACAAGTTGGGAATGTTATAACATGTACTTTTGGAGTGATACTAGGGTTCTTAAAATTATAAAAAGGCTATTTTATGAGCTATTTTATTTGTATGATAGTCGTATGTTATGTTTTGACGTCAAGCGAGTTGTGGAATAAAAGTTGGCAAAGGTCATCACAAGTTATATTCATATTCTTCTGAAAATTAGGTCAAATGTAGCGCAACTTTTCTCCCAATATACTCGGAATTATGGGATTTATACATATAAAATAGAAGATCTACGAGTCTAGTTTCTAATTCATTAAACCGTTCATTGATACGACATCGGAGTAGATAGACGTTTGCAGTTTTGCGAGACTGCGCAGACTGCGTAGGTGACAAGTATGTGTGTCACTGAAGCTTTTTGAGCAATACATTTCATGTGTTGTATGAGGTTTTCTTGGGACATATTAGATACCAAATTGAAGATTTTGGAATTTAGTTTCCATCTCTCTTAACCGTTAAGAAGGGCCAATACTAGGTTGCCAAGCTAGCACCTCTTTCACTTTTCAAAAGTTGATATATATATATATTTATATTTATATATATATATATATATATATATATATATATATATATATATATATATATATTCATGTGCTGTATGAGGTTTTCTTGGGACATATTATATACCAAATTGAAGATCTTGGAATTTAGTTTCCAACTCTCTTAACCGTTTGTTTATACGACACCTGGATAAAAAGATATAAGCATCGGAAGAAGGGCCAATGCTAGAGTGCCAAGCTAGCACCTCTTTGACTTTTCAAAAGTTGATATATGTGTGTGTGTGTGTGTTTTAAATCATCTTTCTCTTCATTTTTCATGTAAAACGACCAGAGAACCCTACCCTTAAGCTCTCTACAAGGGTTTCAAATAAGATTAACATCCCGGGTACAAAATCAAGAAGCGATAAAATTAGAATGATCCCTACGACGTAAGTATCACTATATCGCCTCTCCTTTTCTCTGTAGTTTGAGTTTTGGAAGGTACTTCATAGTTAAGAAAATGTCTACTTTCTGTATTTAAGCTTTTAAATATCAAGGAAGGTTGATAAATTCGTTTCCTAATAGTTAGAACTCACGGGACGGTGATCGGAAGTCGTGAGTTCGATTTATTTCACTTTTAGTGGATTGTTTTGTAGTCCACTCGTGTTGGCCTATTGTGCTGCCGATTAATGGAGTTTGGAAGGATAAAAGCGTGCGGAGAAATGCCACATGTGGTAGAGTAGTGGGTCGGTCGCTCGTCGTTGCAATTTCGGGCTAATTGATAACTTGTTGATTAGGTGTGTTATGGGATGTTTAGGTTTTATTATTGTACTAAAGGTCCTGACTTGTAGTTAGGTTGTTTTTGAGTTGCTGGTTGTATTGTGTTGTTGTCTAGCCTATAGTAGGCTTGAGGGAGCAGTAAAATCAGGGAAAATGTTGCACGTTTTATTTTAGAATCGAGTTATCATTTGAGATACATGATATACTAGCGCCATCTAAGTTGTACATGTATTTCCTTGTTATAAGGTTGGTTGCTAGTTGTCGTAAGCTTGTTGTTGAGTTGCATTGACGACTTGAGGTATGTTAAGGCTATCCCTTCTTTCCTTTTGGCACGATCCATATGATACAACGAAACGAGCAAGCACGCATCTTTCACAAATGATTCTATTCTTAGAAGTACTAGGGTTGCCTATGTTCTTGATTCCCCATATGTCCTACTATCATATCGTCTGTTCATGGGTCTCAGAAAATATTTAAGTTGATAAAGATTATTTCGTGATATTAACCGAAGGCATATTGATCTTATGACATTCTGAGAGATCTTATTGACTTGCTTCTTATGCAATGCATTCATTTATACATATACATTGACCTATGACCATATGGCATTATATACGCGTATATTATGTATATATGGGATATGGGGAAAGGCTATGGCATTATATACGCACCACCAGCTGATCAGCTGGTATACATTGATGATTTCACCCATAGAGGTCGAGATTATACGATGGGATGCCCTCAGAGGCTTGATGATGTTATGTACGCATATACCTATGCATGATGTGACATTTATACGCATATGCATGACATTATAAATGTTTCATGATTCATAGAGCTATTCGGACTTACAGGTTGAGTTCTTTACTCCATGTTTCTATAATGTCTTTTATATACTGATTTCATGCCTTACATACTTGGTACTTTATTTGTAATGACGTCCCTTTTGCCTGGGAACGCTCTGTTTCATGCCCGCAGGTCCCGGTAGATAGATTGAGAGTCCTCCTAGTAGGCTATCAGCTCAACGGAAGGTGTTCGTGCACTCCACTTGCTCCGGAGTTGCCTATTTTGTCAGTATGATTTGGACATGTATTGATTGGTAGCCCGACCTTTATGGCGTTTATATACTCTTAGAGGCTTGTAGATAGATGTCATGTATATGGATACTTGTATAGCCTTGTCGGTCTATGTTTTGATTGTACAAATGATCATGTCGGCCTTATAGGCCCGTATGTCACATGTATAAGTTTCTATATCATGTTGAGTCGTCCTATATCTAGTATTCCCTTATGTTTTATTCCGGTTATCTCATGACGGCCCTTCTGGACCATTTACCCATGATGGTATGATAAGAAAGATACGTTATGTTGGTAATCGTTTGAGTAAGGTACCGGCCCTCTGATTTGGGTCGTGACACAATCCCCGGCAACAGCGCCAAAATTTGACGATCGCAAAACACACACTTACATTGTGCTCGCTAGTCAAAGATAGTATAGTATAATATCGTGTCCACGGAGATTGGATTCAAACAGTATTGTTTTAGTTTCTAGCTTGATTGCTATCCAGGAGGATCAACATTTTAGATTTATATGATTAATAATAAATTATAACTAAGAACCTAAATCTACAGATATTGACTAGTGACTATCGAAACAAGGAATAAGCAATTAAGGTTATCAGTGTGAGAGGATAGGGTTTTAATTGGATAGGTGCAAGATAATTATTCGGGATCCAACTCTAGATAATTCACTTCCAATGTTCGAGTGAGTCTCTCGAATTCAATCTATTATTAGTTCAAACGTTCAGTAAAAACTCCTCTCTCGATTAAGGCTTAACCTCAGGAAATGAACCAATTTAAGCACTGTGAAGGTATGTAAGAATGCATAATGGAGCTGTCTTTAGGAAAACCTCTTTCGATTATTTTCCTAACTAGGTTTAATCAATGATTCAACTAGCCTCTTTCGATTACTTAGAAGAATCTATGAACTCAACCAACAACATAATGCAAAGATATCACAAGTTATGCCTCTTTCGATTATAAGAACTAGTAAATATAGATGGAACAATTAAATCTTCCACAACGATTCCAATACATAAAAATAGAGTTATAATCCAGAAACAATCATCAATACACCAAATCCATCAAACGCTAAAAACTACTCCATAGACATGGAGAAGTTCTTTACAAATATAACTAAAATATAGGAAAACATAAATTCAATCCAAACCCGAGTCTTGTGCTTGTAATCTTCCCAAGCCTCCTTAGCCTCCTTAGGTCGAAAATGTATCAAAGTCTCGAAAATAGTATTTTTCTGGTGTATTTAACCCGTCCCTCAATAAACCTCAGACGAAATTACCCTTTTTAGCGGAAACAGGAGATTACTCTAACATTTTTGTGCTACCGCGCAGCGCCCGTGCAGCACGCTGGTGGGAATCCAGAACGTATTGCAAAATCATTTCTGGTCATTTGCACTGCCGCGCCTCGTTGTGCCCCATGCGGCGTGGCTTGTGAAAATTTTACAGAGTATTGAGTTTTTTTTCACTTTGCAGGAAAATTGCACTAGCGCTATGAGGCCCGCGGCGCAGTAGTGCAATTTTTAGAGTGAATTCGTGTTCTCATTTTTTGACATCCAAACTTGGTCTTCAACCCCGAACGTGATCCCGGCTTAATTGCTTGGGCTTCTACTCAGACTTCAAAGCTCCAAATAGCTCGAATTAACTTCACAACATCTACATAACTCGGAATCACTCCTACAAGGTATAAAGCACACAATAAGTGCAAAAACACTACCAATTAAAGCTCAACACAAGTAATGTGTAGTGAATTAGAGTGCAATAAGCGACTAAAATACGGGATTATAGCCTACCATCAGAGCTGACTTCCCAAGCTCCACGAACGCGGCCATATATTTGCGAACGCGGAGAACAAATTGTGTTTGCTTCCAAATTACCTTACGCGAACGCAAAGAGTTGTTCGCGATCGCGATGAACAACATCAGACACCAGCAAAACAGCAATCCAAGACAAGAGAAAATGGTCGGTAGCCCATGCGAAACACACCCGAAATTCCCGGGACCCGTCCAAACATACTAACCAATCCCAAAACACAATACGAACGCGCTCGAAGCCTCAAATCACATCAAACAACACAAAAATCACGAATCGCACATCGATTCAAGCCTAATGAACGAATGAGCTTCCACCTTCTAAAACTAATGCTGGAACATACTAAACCAATTCAGAATGAGCTCGAATTTTGCATGCAAGTCCCAAATGACACAACGGAGTTACACCAGCTCCCGAAATTAAAATCTGAACTCGGTATCAATAAAGTCAACTTCCGGTCTAAACCCTCAACCTTCCAAACCTTCAACTTTCCAACTTTTGCGAAAAAAATATCAGATCAACTTACGTACCTCCAAATCCAAATCTGGATGTACGGCTAAGTCTAAAATCACCATACAAAACTATTAAAATGATCAAAATACCATTCCGGAGTCGTCTATACAAAAGTCAAACTTCGATCAACTCTTACCACTTAAGCTTCTAAAACAAGAATTATTCTTCCAAATCAATCCCGAATTGCTCGAAATCCGAAATCAACCACACACGCAAGTAGTAATACACAATACGAAGCTACTCGAGACCTTAAAATAACGAACGGAATGCTGAATCTTAAAACTATCGGTCGGATCATTATAGTTAGGCATCATCATAACCCTGTGGGCTGGGATTTTGGGTCGTGATACAGTTCCCCTTGGTTAACCAGTGGCGCGCGACCAGTTTAGCCTATTAATATTTTGTTGGGCCAAAAAAACTTTGCCCAGCCCGGTTGAACGGTAACAATTTGAATTTTTCTTTTAGAAATTTGACGGTTGGCAATGGTCAATTTGGCACTTGACCATTTGCAACAGTTAAGTTGGCACTTGACCGTTGCTCAATAGCTATTTTCGCACAAAATAGCCTTTTTGGCCTTTTTATTTAAAAGTCAACTCTACCCCCCCCCCCCCCTCCCCCCTTTTTTACATATTTATCAATTGAAAAACTATAAATAGCCCCCTTCTTTTTTTCTTCATACACAGTTTTTTCTCTCTCTCATTCTCTCTCTCAAAGCTTCAATTTTGATTCCCTTATTCTCTCTTAAATTGCTAGTAAAAATTTATTTGCATTTCCTCCTTGTGTGTCTAGGCTCGAAAAAAGAAGTAAGGTGTAAAACTATTTTCATCTAATAAATACAGATACGATTCAATATAATATGTATAATCATACATTTAAGCATGAGTCCGGGAGTAATAAATGGGGATAGGTACTTTGATCAGATACTTGTTTAATAAGCACTCATATGTGAGAGATATAATAGAAGGTTGCTAGAAGGTTAGAGATTGAATTGTATCGAAACAAAGAAACAAACAAAGTGCAGATGATCAATCAAAGATTGAATTTGAAGCTTCTCTTTATTTTTTGTTATTGAGTTTATTATATTAGAAAATTCGTGTTTGTAAACTTTGAATGAATTGCAATGTTATGAATCGAAATTTGATGTATTTGTTGTAATCTCTAAATTAATCTCTAAATTTGTATGTTTAAGAATAAAAATAGAACTTGGGAATTGTATTAAAATATTTAATGAAATTTAAGGCTCTTATTACTACCTCTTACTTACTTTATGTTTAAACTTTAAGTTTAAAAGTTTAGTTTAAGTATTTACTACTTTACTCTTTAAATTTTGTCTTTATTTTATTTATTTATAAGTTACAAGTCTCATAACAGTCAAATAAAAATTACATAATATTATTTTTATCAAATTTACAAAAAAAAAATATGTTTGAATTATCCGAGCTGACTTGATTAATTTTAATCTGGCCCTGTACGAGCCTAATTTGGCCTACAAAACCCCGAAAAAATTAGATGGTATGATACTTTTTAGGTCAGCTACAAGAGTCCATTTTTTAGTATTGCTAAAGTAGCCATTCTTTAATACGGAAAAAAAGTATGAACAAAAATATCTTTATCAAAAGTACGAAAAAACTCCAGGAACGATTACTGAAGTGTAAATATTATTACTTCAAAATTTCAGGAATTGTTCCTGAGTTGGAAATATGCAATAACTCCGGGAAAAATTCCATCAATTTTAAGCTTATATTACTTTAAAATCAAGGAATTTTCTTGGATATCAATCTTTTAAAATTTTTGGGGATAGATGCGCCTGATATTGATTCAGATTCCGAGATTTCTCAAGACTTAAATAGCAGATTAGACTCTTTTATTTCTTTCACTTTAGTGATTAGGCTAGACCAAACTTTTTCAATTCTTTTTTGTACAGATACATCATACATAAAAATAATGCAATTAGGATTTGACTTTCTATATGATAAGTTTTTGGGACTCACCAAAGTGTACAGTTAATCAGAGTATTTTGTTTCTTTATTAATTATTCCTTACCGCTAAAATAATCTTAATTTTATTGTTTCAGAGAGTTAACCAATGTGAGAGAGCCGAAGGAAGAAGCTTTGCGCTTTGTAGTTTGAAGTTGTTCATGGAGTTTGTATTGAAAAAATTTAAATTTCAATAATTATTTTTGGAGTTCTAGCTGCACATGTTAAAATTCAAAAATAATTCTTGAAGTTTGGTCATTACCGGTGGGCGTTTCTGAAGTTTTTCGTATTTTAACTGGGAATATTTTTATTCGAATATTATTTTTGTTTTAAAGAGTAATTATTTTTCTATAACATTTTAAATAACAGCTAAATACTAATAACAAGGATTAAAAGTGATTATTTTCTAATTTTTTCCCCAAAAGCCTGACCCTCTAAAGCACGATTTTCCAGCGTTTTACCAGGTCACTACCGAGATTGAACGGGCTCTATTTCGGGAGAAATATAAAAATAGCCAGATTTATAAGTGGTAATTGAAAAATAGTCACAATTTCAAAAGTAATCGAAATTTAGCCACTTTCCATGTAAAGATAAATCTGAACAAAATTCTGTTCTAAATCCAGAAAATATTTACTGGACTTCCAGCATAATATACTAGAGTTTCGGTATAATATAGTGGTCCAGCATAATATGCTGGAAGTTCATACACATGTGCTCCACTCTCCAATATATTATGCTGGAACTTTCCGTGTGTAGGAGTTCCAACATAATATGCTGGAAGTTCATACACATGCGCACCAATCTCCAGTATATTATGTTGCAACTTTCCGTGTTGCAGCAAAATAGTGGCTATTTTTAATAGCTTTACAAATGTTGTTAGAGTATTAGATAAAGGCTGATTTTGTATTTGGGCCATTATTGTAATTAGAGTTGGCCCATGTTGTAATTGTTTGTAATTGGGTCACCGGGTCAAGGCCCACTATTTATAAGTGACTCTCTCTATTGTAAAGACGGACTATTCATTCTTCTACTCAATATAGAAATATCTGCTTCTTTCGAAGCTTCTCTCAACTCATGAACCTTGCTTTAGTTTTGTCATTTCTTCTCTTAATTTCTGTACTTAACATGGTATCAAAGCGTAGATCCTGGTAGATCGTCTCACTTGCTTCCGATCGATGTTAGCATTTTCGATTTTCATTGCATTTTGGTTTTGATTGCTTTTACACTAGATTAGGGTTTTGGTTGGAGTTTCGTCGGATAATTTTGTCGTATTATTGTTGTTTCTGCTGGATTTCAAGTTTTTGTGGACGTTTTGACTAAACCTGGGTGATTTTCTAGGGTTTCCTCGTCGGTATCTTGATGCGCCGACGAACAAGGCTGTTCTCTTTTCGGTTGCAAAAGAGGGGGGTAAATCAGTTTCTTCTTCATATCTCATAATTCCGTTGATTGTTTTTTTGTTTATTGTGATATTTTCCTCTCAATGACGAACGATAATCCTGCTGTTACACCTTCCTCTTCCTCTACTGCATCTCGTAATGTGTTTCATGAGGATGACTTTACACATCCGTGTCATCCACTGTATGTGCACCCATCAGATGTGCTGGCAACCTTCTTGGTTTCCAGTCCGTTTGATGGAACCTGCTATGACAGCTGGAGGAGGAACATCTTAGTTGCTCTTTGCATTCGCAATAAACTTGATTTTATCAATGGTACTTCTATAAAGCCACTTCCGGGCTCTCCTCTGGCACGCTGGCAAAGATGTATTGATTTTGTGGTGTCATGGTTGGTTAATTCTATGTCAAAAGAAATATCTCGTAACGTAGAGTATTCTGAGTATGCTAAGGATATTTGGTATGAATTAGAGGAGAGAGATGGTAAGGTTGATTGGGCAAGAGTTTTTTAGCTAAAGAAAGAGTTAGCACATATATCTCAAGGGTCCTTAGACATAGCTTCTTATTTTAACAAAATCAAACAACTTTGGGATGAGATAGCATCTTATAAAGTCAGAGTTTGTACTTGTGGGGGTAAAGATGCTGAGGATGAAGAGCAGAAGGTTTATCAGTTCCTTATGGGCCTGAATGATACCTACATGCAAACTCGCAGCAACATTCTAATGATGAAACTACTTCCATCTGTTGGAAATGTGTATAGCATATTATTGTTTGATAAGAAGCAGATACAGGTGTCTTCTGCCTCCCAATTCTCCACACAATCTGCTTCTTTCAATGTTGGGACTTCTAACTTCATTTCCCTCCAAGGTTTCTTTTGAGGCTCCCAAGATTTCTCATAACTGCAAATATTGCAAGAAGCCTGGACATTGTATAGACAAATGTTATAAGTTGCATGGATATCCTCCCAATTTCAAGTTCAACAAAGGACCTCCCCCTTGCAGAACTGCTGCACATGTTGAGCTTGAATCCCTGGTGGTTCTGATGGTCCAGTTGAGCATGAGGAGTCATCTATGATACCTGGCCTTACTAAGGATCAATACTCCCAACTGATGATCTTATTACAACAATCCCAAATCTCTACTTCCCCACATTCTCCACCTCTCTTGGCTCCTGCCAACTTTGCTGGTAAGCTCATGCCTTGTGAGGGTGTTTCTTATGCAGCTTGTATGTTGTCTAGTGTGAATGGCATTATTTGGATAATAGACTCTAGAGCTACTGATCATATGACTTCCATTAGGAGTTTACTTTTTTATATAATTACTCCTCCTATTCCCTACCTTGTCTCTCTCCCAAATGGGTACGAAGTAAAGGTTACCAATGTTAGTTCTTTAGCTTTATTCACTGACTTAATTCTTCATAATGTTCTTTACATCCCTAGTTTCAAACATAATCTCATAATTGTCCAGAAGTTTTTGTCTCATAGTGATGATGTTGTACAGTTTACCAAGTCTGCTTGCACTTTCCAGGGCACTTCAGTGAGGAAGCCAGTGGTGCTTGGTAGACTGGACAATGGACTTTACAAGCTATTTCAGCATGTGACTTCTCCTGTTCAGTCTGTTAATGTCAATTCTTGTTCTTTTGTTGTTTCTTCTTTACCTGTAGTGTCTAATAATGCTGTTATTGACAATTCATCTATAAATTCCATGGTTGATTCAAATAAAGTGGATAATTCTAATGTTGTTTGGCATTATAGACTTGGACACATTCCCTTTTCCAAAATGAAACTTATTTCTGGTCTTGATGATGGATCTTTCGAGCAGTCTTTCACATGTCCCATTTGTCCCTAAGCAAGACAAATTAGGCTCCCTTTTTCTGACAGTTCTATTCAGTCCACTCATTCTTTTCAGCTTATTCATATAGATACTTGGGGTCCTTACTCCACTCCTACTCAATCTGGTTCTAAGTACTTCCTTACCATAGTAGATGACTATACTAGGGCTACCTGAACACATCTGATAGGGGCAAAGAGCAATGTTTTTGATTTGTTAAAGGCTTTTGATTCTATGGTTGAAACACAGTTTCAAACTAGAGTTCAGACTGTGAGAAGTGATAATGCTTTAGAGCTAGGATCCTCTTCTTTTGGTTCTCTTTTCTTTTCTAAAAAAGGGATCATTCATCAAACCTCTTGTCCTCACACCCCACAAAAATGGTGTAGTTGAAAGAAAACATAGGCATTTGTTAGAGACTGCCAGGGCTCTTTTGTTTCAATCTCATCTTCCTATTAAATTTTGGGGTGATTGTCTCCTTACTGCCACTTATCTGATAAATAGATTCCCTTCACCTCTCCTTAAGCACAAGAGTCCCTATGAGTTACTTTTTGGTAAGGCTTCTGTATATTCTCACCTTAGATCCTTTGGGTGTCTTTGCTACTCAATTGTGCCCAAATCCAATAGAGATAAGTTTCATCCTAGGTATGCCCCATGTGTTTTTCTTGGATATCCTTTTGCCAAAAAGGGTTATAAACTTTACAATTTGTCCACTAAATCTTGTTTTATCTTCAGAGATGTAATTTTCCATGAACACATTTTCCCCTTTTCCAAGTCTTCTACTATCTCATCCCCTATCTTGCCCTCTCCTCTCATTCTTGGCCATTTCTCTGATGACTCATCTTATCCTTTATCTTCTTCTGTTCATGTTTCTTCTTCCCAATCCTCTACTTCTCCTTCTTCTATTCCACGTTCCCCTAATCTCACTCCTTCTCCTTCCCTTAGATCCTCTTGCCCTTCTGTTCTTCCCTCATCTCCTCCTCCACTTAGAAGATCCGGTAGGCCTCATACTGTTCCTGCTTATCTTATGGATTTTGTATCACCCTTCCTCCTTTTGTTTATGTCACTCTTTCTTCTAGTTCTCAATCTGTTTCTTTCAATGCAACAACTTCACAGCTCCACATTCCTGAGCCCTACAATTACTCTCAGGCTGCTGTTGTCCTTGAGTGGCAAGAGGCTATGAGAAAGGAGTTTGAGGCTTTGGAGGCTAATAGAACTTGGGATATTGTTGAGTTACACCCTGGTAAGAAGCCTATAGGCTGTAAATGGGTATACAAAGTAAAATATAGGCTCCTCCTTTGGTTTGCAAGCTACTCAAGTCCCTCTATGGTTTGAGACAGGCTTCCAGACAATGGTATGCTAAATTGTCTCAAGCCCTTTGTTCTAGAGGATATTCTCATTCTTGAAATGACTACTCCCTATTTACTAGGGGTTCTAGCTCTTCCTTGGTCATTTTAGATGTGTATGTTGATGATATCATTCTTACTGGGACTGATTTGCCTGAGATTTCCTCCTTAAAAGGGTTTCTGCATGAACAATTCAAGATTAAGGGCCTTGGTTCTCTTAAATATTTTTTGGGAATTGAGGTTCTCTATTGTGATATTGGGGTACTTCTTCATCGAAAGAAGTTTATTCATGGCTCATTAGAGTCATTTGCTTCTTCTGTTGTTGTTTGTCCCCTTGCTATCAATAAGAAATTAAAGGCTTTTGTTGGTGATCCCTTGCCCAAACCTGAGGAGTATAGATGCTTGGTGGGCAAGTTGAATTTCTTAACACACACAAGGCCTGATATCAGTTTGCAGTTCAACATCTTAGCCAATTCTTGCAAACTCCTTGTGTGCCTCTTATGCAGACTGCTTTACATCTTTTGAGGTATTTGAAAAGGACTTCTGACTTTGGTCTGTTCTTCAGTAACTCTCTTTATCTTTCTTTAAAGGTTTATTGTGATAGTGATTGGGCTTCTTGTGCTGATAGTAGAAGATCTGTTACTTGCTTTTGTGTGTCTCTTGGTGATTGTTTAATGAGCTGGAAATCCAAGAAGCAGCTTGTGGTCTCTCTTTCTTCTGTTGAAGCTGAATACAGGGCCATGAGTAAAGTTGTTGCTGAGGTTACTTGGCTTTCAAGATTGTTATATGATTTTAGTCTTCCTTCTTTTTCTCCAATTCCTTTGTATTGTGACAACCGGGTTGCTTTGCACATTGCCCGCAATCCAGTCTTTCATGAGAGGACTAAACATATAGAGCTTGACCGTCATTTCGTAAGAGGCAAAATTGGTGATGGGCTGATTAATTCAGGTCATGTGTCCAGTGATGCTTAGGTTGCTGATATTCTTACCAAGGCCCTTCCTGGGCCTGCTCATCACTTTCATCTTCGCAAGTTGGGGATTCTTTCACCCTCCAACTAGAGGGGGCTGTTAGAGTATTAGATAAGGGCTGGTTTTGTATTTGGATAATTATTGTAATTTGAATTGGCCCATGTTGTAATTATTTCTAATTGGGTCACCGGGTCAAGGCCCACTATTTATAAGTGACTCTCTCTATTGTAAAGACGGACTATTCATTCTTCTACTCAATATAGAAATATCTGCTTCTCTCGAAGCTTCTCTCAACTCATGAACCTTGATTTAGTTTTGTTATTTCTTCTCTTAATTTGTACTTAACAAATGCTGGCTATTTTTCAATTATCAGTCCGAAAACTAGCTAGCCGTACAATTTTCACCTCTATTTCGGCCGGTTCCCAGCCCGGCCCAACCCTTTGACACCTTTATCTTATACCGCAACCATTGGTGGGAAATAAGAGTGGCACACCGGCGGGTAGGGTCGGATATGGTTCGATCAAAAACGATAATGAAAAAACGGATAAATTATCCGACCCGATCCATATTTAATATGGATATAAAACGATTTAACTGGCGAATACTATGGGTAACATGACTTCTTGCATATGATCATTTTTGAGAGAATTCTTAGTCTCCCTAATGTGAGGAACCTCCAATTTGAGGCTTTAGAAATGTAAAAGTTAGACTTATTGGTTATCCATTTTCTAAATGGATAATATGGTTCTTATCCATATTTGACCCGTTTTTAAAAAGTTTATTATCCAATCCATTTTAAATGGATAACATGGGTGGTTAACTGTTTTCTTTTAACCATTTTGACACCCATAGTGGTGAATAAAACCAATCTGTTAAACCTTAGACATAGGGGTGTTCACGGTTTGACGGAAAACCGATCCAAACCGAAAACCGAACCAAACCGATTAAGTAAACCGATATTTTTTTTGATTTGGATTGGTTTTGGTTTTAAATTTAAAAACCGATAATATTTGGTTTGGTTTTGGTTCTATTTTAAAAAACCGAAAAATAAACCGAACCAAATCGATTAATTATATACAAATTAATAATTATTTATATACAATATAATATCTTTTTGTTAATAATTTTAATTGTTATTTTGAATTTTGGTTTATCCTATTATATCTTAAAAGATTGCCTAAGCCCAAAATAATAGGATTCGACCAATTTTCTTTTAATTAATAGACTCTTAATTCTCTAAACCTCCGACATACTTTGCCTAAAAGAAGAGGTAAAAAAAAACCACCACAAGAGTAAAAGAAAGCACATTCAAATTGCAAGACAACAATGGCTAAAGCTTTAGAAAGCAACCTTATAGTTTGTTTTTTGTTCATTCTTTTCATATAAACATGTAAATAAACTTTCAGTTCTCAAAGAAATATATAAAAAGCATAAATTTGGCAAATTATTTTCAGATTGTTGTCTAGCGTTGTTTTAATATTATCGACTTATCATTAGCTTACTAAGAACCGAAAACCGAACCAAACTGAACCAAACCAACAACAATCAAACCGACGGTTTGTATTTAATTTGGTTTGGTTTTGGTTTTAAAATTTTAAAAATCGATTAAATTGGTTTGATTTTGGTTTTAATAAAAAACCGACCAAACCGATCCGTGAACACCCCTACTCAGACATATTAGTTTCAACCACCGACGATATTGCTATTATTAGCTTGACCATCTACCTTCTTTTCAGAAATTAAGCTCCGCCATCATGCTTATTGTCGAGCGAAGCCATGTGCCTCGTTGGTGAGCTACCTTTGTCATTTGCCTAAAATTATGTGGAAGGTGCTTTTGCCATCAATACCAGCAGAAGTTAAGGAACAAAAACTAGGGATTCCTATTTTCGCTTATAGAAAAGCAAAGAAAACGCACACCCCTTTTACAACTCCATAATTCTATTCAAATTATGTTTTCCTTTTATTAATATTAGTTGAAAAATAAATCCTTTACATATCATAATTTAATACTAAAAGTTTTTGTAGTCAAACAGACATTGATACTCCAATACGATTGAAGTATTTTTTAAATAAATTAGTCATCACAAACTGTTACTATTCTTCAGAACTATTTTTTCCGGAAAAACGCTTTTGACAACATAAATTTTTTGAAAAGAATTTTTAAAAAATTGGCCAAATAAGCTTGTAGGTATTTAAATCCATAAAATTATTGAAACTATATTTCAAATTTAAGATATGTTAGTTCAAATAAATATTATGGGCTAGTATAATTGAATTAATTATTTAAGTTCAATAATATTGACTGGGCTAGCCCATTTAATTGGGATAGGAATGATGAGCCTACTTCATTATGCCCAATATACCATCTTCCTAGAGGCCCAGTTTGGTGCCACGTGTCAAATGACGTGGCACGCCAAGTAAAACAAAAGGAGCCAATAGAATCGTGCCACGTGTCAAAATGACAAGGCATGCCAAGCCAAATTAAAAGGCCAATGAAACCGCGCCATGTGTGCAAGTGACATGTTCTGGCCAATCAAATACGGCCTTGTCACACTTTAATTTGATTGGTCGGAAAGAGTTTGTTCTTATCATAACTCTTCCCTTCCACAACTATAAATATGGGCCTTCATAACTCAGAAAAGAGGCCAGAAGTTATAACAAGAAGCAAGAAAGAGCTCGTGGATCAAATGCTGCAAATTCCTCCCCAAGTTTCAAGCTCCAAGCAATCAAGTTCAAGCTCAAGAACAAAGAACAAATCAAGGTCAAGTTCAAGCAATTAAATTCAAGCTCAAGAAAAGATCATCGTTCGTGGAAATAACTACATATTCAAGATCAAGCTCAAAGGCCCTTGAATTTATTTATTAGCGAAAAGTAGAATCAGAGGATTCATAGAGACTATAACACTCAAATATTTAAAATAAAATACTATGATTGTTGCAATATTTTTTGGTCTTGATTTTATTTTCTCGACGCAATTTATTATCTACAAATTCAGGCACGCCCAGTGGGACAATCTCTACCTCTCATCTCAACTTTTCAATCACCTATGTTCAAAGAACATTGAAATGGCTTCAAAGAAAATCAACTCCGGTCCAACTTCCACCAAGGCTGCTATTTCCAGGTTCTATGTTGATGTGAGAAACATACTCAAAGCTACCTTTGGAATGGTTGGACCAGTTACGCGGAGCAAAGCAAGCTCTTTAGGACAACAAGCACCGTAAGTGTCGTCTGCATCAACACCTGTTCTCGGAATTTCATCCTCAAAAGGAGCAAGATCTTCCACAAACGCACCTGAAGGAGGAAGCGATGTTGATGAAAAGATCAAGAAAACTCTTGCTCTGCTTGACCTCTCCGGATCCAAGCACTCTGCTGCGAAGGAAGATCATGATGTTCAAGTGATGGATCCTCCCCACTTACACCTCATAGCATGAGCCAACCGAGGACCAATCTTTGTGACAATCCATGCTACTCTCCATCGTCCACGACAATCATGCAAGCCATGGTGACAAACACTTCGTCTGTGGAGGAGCAGTTGGCAAACTTGAAGGAAGCGATCGCTGGCTTGACCAAGTGCATGCAAAATCAAGATGCTAGATCGACAAGCTAACAGATAGGGTGGGAATCTTGATGGAAGAAGAATCCACCCACGTACCCGGCAAGCTCCCAGAAGTTCTAGAGAGTGACTCACCCCCAAGACAAGTAGCATCCGCTAAGGCTATCCCTGTCTCATCTGAAGGGATGATTCCAATCGATCAACTGAAGGAGTTCATTGAAGGAACCATTAAGAACAAGTATGAAGTTGCTGCCAAATCCTCCCTTACATATGCAAAGCCATACACTGCAAGGGTCGATATGTTGAAGATGTCTGCTGGCTATCAACCTCCAAAATTTCAACAGTTTAATGGTAAAGGTAATCCAAAGTAACATATGGCGCACTTCGTTGAGACATGCAACAATGCTGGGACTTAAGGAGATTACCTCATCAAATAGTTTGTCTGCTCGCTAAAAGGAAATGCTTTTGACTGGTACACAGACCTCGAGGCTGGATCTATCGATAGCTGGGATCAACTAAAGCAAGAGTTCCTCGATCGCTTTTATAGTACGAGACGTACTGTAAGTATGATAGAACTTACAAATACTCGTCAACGAAAGGGTGAACCAGTTATCGACTTTATCAATCGTTGGAGGAATGCAAGCCTTAACTGCAAAGAGAGGTTTAGTGAAGCTTCTGGGATAGAGATGTGCATCCAAGGCATGCATTGGGGACTCCGCTACATCTTGCAAGGTATCAAGATTAGCACATTTGAAGAACTTGCATCTCGTGCCCACGACATGGAGTTAAGCATGGCTTTCACCGAAAACGAAAGGCTGCCTATCTTTGAGCCTCGCAAAGGGAACGACTAGCAACAAGTCAGGAAATGGAGCAAGTTTGTACCCAAATCTGAAAACAAAGAAGCTATGAATGTCAGCACATCACCTGCGAAGTTCACAATGAAGGTGAGTAAGAAGTAGAGTACGAAATCCACTTCTTTTCAAGATAAACCAAGTGGGAAGTTAACTCTAAAAAGAAATGCAAGAGAAGGAGTACCCATTTTTGGATTCTGAATGTGCCATCCATTTTTGAAGAACTCCTCGAGTTAAATCTTATTGAGCTTCCGGAGATGAAGCGACCAAATGAAGCTGGGAAAACGAAAGACCCAAATTACTACAAATATCACTGACTTCTGAGCCACTGGAGAAGTGCTTTGTATTCAAGGACAAAGTTATGGACTTGGCTCGCGAAAAGAAGATCGTGCTTGAAGATGAGAAAGCAAGCGCAAACCAAGTCTCTATCACATTTGGCTCATTCAGTCCAGACGAATTATGTAGTTTTAAAGAAAGTAAAGATGAAGAATTACTGGAGAATAACAAAGTTGAAGATGGTCAACCTGAGGATGATGAAGGTTGGACGTTTGTGACTCGTCGTAGGCGCTACAAAAGGAGCCCAAGGATAGGATCAATAGAACAACCAACAAGGAAAATAATGGTGAAAAGACCTAGGAGATGGAATCCAGTTAAGCATGTAAAGAAAGCGAAAGTGGAGGTGCACCACCCTCTAAAGCCACGACATCCAGTGACCTTGGAGGAGTTTTTACCAAGTTGGTTCCGCACGAACATTTCCCATGGGGGTATTGATGCCTCTTGTTTCCATACTGACGAAGGAAAGAAATGGGTGATGACCTACCGTAGGCACCATCTTCGGAAAAGCTTATCGAGTCCACTCCTCAAGAAGTTAATGCTTGTGAGGAAAAATTCACATTCACAAATGACGATCTTCTGCTAAGTGACACTCCTCATAACCGCCCATTGTACCTGGTTGGCTACATGCGTGATGAAAGGGTAAATCGAATTTTGGTTGATGGAGGATCCTCAGTGAATATTTTGCCAATTCGCACTGTGAAGGAACTTGGTATTCTCATGAACGAACTCTCAGAAATTCGTGTGATGATCCAATTCAACCAAGGGGGGCAAAGAGCCATAGGCGCGATCAGGCTGGAAATCACTATTGAAGATATGCAATCAAGTGCATGGTTGCATGTGATCGATACGAAGACTTCATACAAAGTCTTGCTTGGAAGGCCTTGGATATATGAGAATAAAGTAGTTCCATCTACCTACCATCAATGTTTAAAATACTACGAGGGTGAAGTCGAGAAGAAGATAGTTGCTGATGATGAGCCATTCACCGAGGCAGAGTCACACTTCGTCGATGCAAAGTTCTACTTGAAAAACCGCATTGTGAAAGAGCTAAAAGTTAATGATGGCATGAAAAGCAAGAATGACGAACCCATAACTGAAAGAGCTGAGGAGACTATTGGTAAAGCCAAAGTTGTTACTGAGGAGGTACACGCCAACGCAAATAAATCTCATAGAGGGGATATTGCATCTTATGGAAAGAAAGTAAGTCCAGCACTCCAATATGTCCCTAAAAGGAAGAAAGACGACGGCGAATCATCTAATCTCCAAACTAACACGCTAAAGAAGTTAACTTTTCCGGTAAAACGAATTGAGGCGATAAAGTTGTCCTCGAAGCTTGCAGGGTTTGTAGCCCAAAATCGTTTGCAGAATGTAGCACTCCCTACAAAGCGAACAGATGAAGGTTTTGACCATAACGCTTACAAGCCATTTGCAAAAGCTGGATAAAATCCCAATGAGCCATCAAAGTTAGGGAAGCTCCCATCAGAAGCTGCAAAGAGGCAACCACGTGAAGGTTTGGGATACGAGCAACCATCACCAGTGCGCATCTCAATAAAAAGGGTGAGTAGCAATAATATCATTGTAGAAGACGAATATGCCGCTTCTAACAGGCCTTCTGTCTTTGATCGACTTGGAAAATCAACTGTGAGAACTTCCGTATTTGAGAGATTGGGTCCATTAAAGGAGGGGAATAAGTTGTAGAGAAAGTATCGAAATACAAGAACACCTGCTTCGCCCAAAATTCAAAAGATCTCTAAAGATTTCCAAAGTTTGGTTCCTTCTAGAATGAAGCGACAAACAAAAGTCATGGTTTCGTATGATGAAGTACTGAAGATGAAGCCATACACTGTGGTCTACACTAAAGAACGTGATGAAGACGAAGAAAGTGTGGGTTCTTCGTATCATGTTACTGCACAAAGCGAGCAAGGTGTTTTATCTCTAATAGAGGATGACGAGAAATTGGACGATGTTTTGCCATATTATCACATATCCTTCAACGATGGGGACTCTCAAGAAGATGAAGATGCAGAAGACGCTCCACCTGAACTTGAAGAAGGAGTGAAGACTACAGTTGATGCCTAAAAAGAATTTAACCTTGGCACCGATGAGGAACCAATACCCACGTACCTAAGTTCTTTATTAGAAGTTGATGAAGAAAACTTATATTGAGTTACTCAAGGAGTACAGGGATGTCTTTTCTTGGAGATACAAAGAGATGCCTATCTTGGACCCGAAAGTAGCAGTCCATCACCTTGCCGTCAAGAATGGTGCTCGCCCTGTTAACAAGCCCAAAGGCGCTTTAGGCCGGACTTGGTTCCCTTGATTAAAACCGAAGTTAACAAACTCATCGAAGCTGGCTTTATTCGTGAAGTTAAATACCTGACATAGGTTTCAAGCATTGTCCTTGTAAGGAAGAAAAATGGCAAGATTTGAGTATGCGTTGACTTCAGGGATCTCAACAATGCGTGCCCGAAAGATGAGTTCCCGCTTCCTATTCCAGAGCTGATGATCGATGCTACTACTGGGTACGAGGAAATGTCATTTATGGACGGTTCATTAGGCTATAACCAAATTCGCATGGCACCAAAAGATGAAGAGCTTACTGCATTCCGCACTCCCAAGGGTATTTATTGCTACAGCGTAATGCCTCTTGGCTTGAAGAACGCTGGTGCTATTTATCAAAGGGCTATGCAGAATATTTTTGATGATCTTCTCCACAAATATGTCGAATGCTATGTGGACGACTTGGTGGTAAAATCGAGAAAAAGGGGCGACCACTTGAAAAACTTGAGGATGATGTTTGACTTGCTCCGGAGGTACCAACTTAGGATGAATCCATTGAAATGCGCCTTTGGAGTTACTTCCGGGAAGTTCCTTGGTTTCATTGTTCGACATCGAGGGATTGAAATTGATCAAGCCAAAGTAGATGCAACCTTGAAAATGCCTGAGCCTCGGGATATTCACGAATTGAAAAGTCTGCAAGGAAAGTTGGCGTATCTTAGGAGATTCATCTCGAACCTAGCTGGGAGGTGCCAACCATTCAGTCGCCTTATGAAGAAAGGTGTCCCTTTCAAATGGGACCAAACGTGTAGCAATTCCTACGAGAGAATTAAATCCTACTTGATGAAGCCTTCGGTTTTGCAGCCCCTATACTTGGAAAGCCATTGATACTATATATTTCGGCACAAGAAAGGTTTGTTGGAGCATTGTTGGCCCAAGAAAATAGTGAGGAGAAAGAAAACTCTCTGTACTACTTGAGCATGATGATGACACCAAACGAACTGAATTATTCACCAATTGAAAAGTTGTGTTTGGCGCTAGTATTCTCAATTCAAAAGTTGAAGCACTACTTTCAAGCTCATGTTGTTCGTCTTGTTTCTAGAGCAAATCCCATCAAGTTCATGATGTCAAAACCTGTCCTTAGTGATCGACTAGCAAGGTGGTACCTCCAGTTTCAACAATTTGAAATCGTATACATCCTACAAAAGGCTATAAAAGGACAAACGTTAGCGGCCTTATTGGCAGATCACCCTATACTTGATGATTGGGAGCTAACTGACGAACTACCTGATGAGGACGCAATGGTCATTGAAGTTCAGCCTCCCTGGAAGATGTACTTTGATGGTGCTGCACATCGCGGAGGAGCTGGTGCTAGTGTAGTATTTGTCACTTCTCAAGGAGAAGTTCTGCCCTACTCTTTTACGTTGGCGCAACTCTACTTTAACAACGTTGCTGAGTATCAAGCACTAATACTTGGGCTTGAAATGGCTGTCGAAATGAAGAGTTGAAACTGCAAGTCTTTGGTGACTCTCAGTTAGTGGTCAATCAGCTTCTAGGTAGTTACGAGGTCAAGAAGCCTGAACTACGCCCATATCATGATTACGCTAAAAAATTAATGGGCGGCTCGGTGATGTGACTATTCAGCATGTGCCAAGGAAAGAAAATAAGAAGGCTCATGCTTTAGCTGCCCTAGCTTCATCATTAACCCTTCCTGATCAAGCACAAGTTACTGTCTGCCAAAAATAGGTAGTGTTACCGCCAAATGAGGCTGAAGGTGAAGAAAATGAACTCAAGCATCTTGTCGCTGTTTCTGAAGTTGAGAAAGAAGAATGGTGATAACCTATTATCGACTACTTATGCAATGGGATACTTTTAGAAAATCCGAGGAGAAGGACTAAAATCCGTCGCCGTGCACCTCGCTTACTTTACTACAAAGATACTTTATACATAAGGTCATTTGAGCGAGTACTCTTGCGATGCTTAGGGGAAGAAGAAGCACTCCAAGCTTTGCAAGAGGCACATTCTGGGGTATGTGGGTCACACCAATCTGGACCAAAGCTCCACTTTCATATAAAAGGGATGGGATATTATTGGCCAACGATGGTAAAAGATTGCTTGGACTATGCTCGAAGATGCAAGGCTTGTCAATTCCATGCGAATTTTATTCATCAACCTCCTGAAGTGTTGCACCCGACTGTTGCATTCTAGCCGTTTGACGCTTGTGGATTGGATGTTGTTGGACCACTACCAAAGTCCTTTGGTGGGCACCTATACATCTTGGCTGCAACTGACTACTTCTCAAAATAGGCTGAAGTTGTTGCTCTTGAGGAGGTAAAGAAGGAAAATGTTGCCAGTTTCATCCGAGTAAACATAATCTATCGCTTTGGCATTTCTCGTTACATAATAACGGATAATGGCAAGCCATTTGACAATAGGTTGATGAACAAGATTTGTAAACTCTTTGGCTTCAAGCAATGTAGCTCTTCTATGTACAATGTTGCCGCCAATGGTCTAGCTGAGGCATTCAACAAGACTCTATGCAACTTGTCAAGGAAAGTCGTCTCCAAATCCAAACGGGATTGGTATGACCGTATGGAGGAATCTCTATGGGCATATAGGACAACTCACCGTACGCCAACACAAGTGACCCCTTATGCACTCGTTTATGGATTTGAAGACGTTTTGCCACTCGAGCGTCAAATACCTTCATTACGATTAGCTATTCATGAAGGCATCACTAATGAAGAAAATGCTGACTTCGATTAGCAGAGTTGGAGGCTCTTGATGAGAAAAAGTTAGAAGCTCAACAGAGTCTTGAATGTTATCAAGCTCGACTGTCTCGCGCCTTCAATAAAAGAGTTCGCCCGAGATCTTTTCAAGTAGGAGATCAAGTCCTTGCCATAGAAGACCCATCATTAATTCCCATAAACCTGTAGGGAAGTTCACTTCAAAATGGGATGGGCCATATGTCGTACAAGAAGCTTACTCAAGTGGGGCTTACAGGCTAGTAGATACAGATGGCATGAGAATCGCCCTATCAATGGAAAATTCTTAAAGAAGTGTTATCCTTGAACTTGCAACGCTCCTTGACGCATGAGCCTAAATTGAATATTCCTACACTCCTGGCCCGTATGAGTCTAAACTGTGTACGGCCCACACACAAAAAAAAGAGTCCACTAGGTTAAAAACCTCGAAAGAGGCGGCCTAGGAAAAAGTTAGGACCTATAAAAAGATCACTCATTCTGAACTACGGTATGACTTGATCCTCTTCACCTAGGTACGTAGGCAGCTTAGAGTTTCATTCTGAGTTCAGTCGCATGAGTTCAAAAGATACATAGTGCCCCAATCATCGTTCGAATGAAGTACGATGGAATGTAATACATTCAATCAGCACCTGAAAATCGAGCTGAGATACTATTCTTTTGTTAAGCTTTGGATCCCATTTGATTTAAGGGGGGCAAGCTGCTATGGTAAAATGGTGTCTTCACTAAAATGATGACAATGTTTGCATTGAAGTCTGGGGATTCGCTATGCCTTCATGTTCACCAAACCTTCAAGTTTTTTTGGTGAAGCCTTCACGATGTTTCAAATTCAGTGAGACTTGAACCCAAGATATTTGATGAGAATGAATCTCTTGAATTTCAATTAAGCAATTAAAAAAAGGTCTTGCGATCTCGAGGCTCCACATCAAGATACAAAAAATTTTGGTGAAGTCGCACTAATTTGGGATTGTCGACATATCAAAAACCAAAGTCGATTTTGAGATATCATCAGAAACTATCCTTAAGGCATTAAATTTTACATTTTGGATATGTTTTAGATTTTGTAATTTAGATTCCAAGAAATCAAGCGGTTCGTGATTTCAACATACCCACATCAAGATACAAAAAATTTGGTGAAGTCGCACAAATCTGAAATTGTCAGTGTGTCAAAATTTAATATTAATTTTGAACTATTATCTGAAACTATCCTTAAGGCATTAAGTCTTGCATTTTGGATATGTTATATATTTGTAAGTTAATTTTCCAAGAATTAAACGATTCATGATTTCAACGTTTCTACACCAAGATACAATTGTTTTTGGTGAAACAGCGCAAATTTGAAACTATCAACGTGTCGAAATTTAAAGTTAGATTCAAAATAATATCTGGGACGATTCCCAAAGTGTTTGACTCCAAATTTTTGATATGTCATAGATCTTGAATTCTAGTTTCCATGAAATCAAGCGGTTCATAATTTTGACTTTTCTACACCAACATATAATTTTTTTTGTGAGACTGCGCAGATCTGAAATTTTCTACGTGGTGGAATCTAAAGTTGGTTTCAAAATATTATCTGGGTCGATTATGAAGGTGCTTGATTCTAAGTTTTGGATATGTTTTAGATATTGAATTCAATTTTCGTGAAATCAAACGGTTCGTTATTTGGGCTCTCCTACGACAAGATATGAATTTTTTGTTACAAGCGCGTAAAGCTGAAAATTTTGCCACTAAGATTAAATTCGGACAATGTAAAGCAAAAGAGAAGCTGAATAATTAAGCCCTCGAAGTCTCCAAGTTGAAATCTTCAACTCCGTCGGCCTTCAAGTTAAAGTCTTCACGTTCGCCACTCTTTAAGTTGAAGTATTAAGCCCTCCAAGTCTCCAAGTTGAAGTCTTCAAGTTTCAGTCTTCAAATTCGTCGGTCTTAAAGTTAAATTGTTTAAGCCCTCCAAATGTTCAAGTCGGTGTCATCAAGTTGATGTCATCTCGAGTTGAAGCTTTATAACTTTTCAATCTTAAGGTGGACATATAAGTCCCTTTGTACCTTAAGTTGGCCTCTTCGTGGGTTTGTCCTTAAAAGGAACTATAATTTTTATTGAGAGTAATCTCACCGATAGTCGCGGCACATTGAGAGTAATCTCTCCAATAGTCGGGTCATTTTGAGAGCAATCTCTCTGGTAGTCGAGCCGCATTGAGAGTAATCTCTCCGGTAGTCGGGTCATTTTGAGAGTAATCTCTCCGGTAGTCGGGTCATTGTGAGAGTAATCTCTCCGATAGCCGAGCCACATTGAGAGTAATCTCTCCGGTAGTCGGGTCATTGTGAGAGTAATCTCTCCGGCAGTCGGGCCACATTGAGAGTAGTCTATTTTATTCGTAAGCTATTTTATTCGTATAATAGTCGTAAGCTATTCATAAGCTATTTTGAGCAATCAAATTCAAGCTCAAGAACAAGTTCATCGTTCGTGGCAACAACTACATATTCAAGATCAAGCTCAAAGGCCCTTGAATTTATATATTATCGAACAGTAGAATCAAATGATTCATAGAGATTGTAACACTCAAATATTTGAAATAAAATACTACGATTGTTGCAATATTTTTCGGTCTTGATTTTATTTTCTCTACGCAATTTATTGTCCACAATTTATCGAAAAGAACAAGCAAATGTTGTGATACTTCAAGCCTAGTCTTCAAATTATATACCCGACAAGTCTTGAAGTAGGGGGCATTTGTAGGTATTTAAATTTTATTGGATTTAAATCCATAAAATTATTGGAACTATATTTCAAATTCAAGATATGTTGGTTCAACTAAATATTATGGGTTAGTATAATTGAATTAATTATTTAAGTCCACTAATATTGACTGGGCTAGCCCATTTAATTGGACTAGGAATGATGAACCCACTTCATTAGGCCCAATATGCCATCTCCTAGAGGCCTAGTTTAGTGCCACGTTTCACATGACGTGGCACGCCAAGTCAAACAAAAGAGCCAATAGAATCGTGCCACGTGTCAAAATGACAAGGCATGCCAAGCCAAATTAAAAGGCCAATGAAACTCCGCCACGTGTGCAAGTGACATGTTCTGGCCAATCAAATGCGGCCTTGTCACACTTCAATTTGATTGGTCGGAAAGAGTTTGTTCTTATCATAGCTTTTCCCTTCCACAACTATAAATAGGAGTCTTCATAACTCAGAAAAGAGACCAGAAGTTATAACAAGAAGCAAGAAAGAGCTCGTGGATCAAACGCTGCAAATTCCTCCTCAAGTTTCAAGCTTCAAGCAATCAAGTTCAAGCTCAATAACGAAGAACAAATCAACGTCAAGTTCAAGAACAAGATCATCGTTCGTGGCAACAACTACATAATCAAGATCAAGCTCAAAGGCCCTTGTATTTACTTATTATCGAAAAGTAGAATCAGAGGATTCATAGAGATTGGAACACTCAAATATTTGAAATAAAATACTACGATTGTTACAATATTTTTCGTTTTTAATTTTATTTTCTCGACGCAATTTATTGTTTACAAAGCTTTTAAGTATGTATATGCATACAACATTTAGAAAACTTTATTCTATCAAATATTAGTTCGCTGTGATAACAAATTAACTAACACGTGACAATAATATACTAATTTTTATCAAATTATTAGTTAATATTGATTGTAGATTGTAGTTACGTTGTAAGCTTGTGAAAGCGTTCTTATCTCGTAAAAGCATAAAACTCAACTCTTTTTCATAATTTATTTATTAATGTTAGTGTCTTCTATATCTTTACATAATTGATTGATGACATTGTCTTCTAATATTTCCATGAAGTTTGTGTAAATAGTTTTACTTCAATGAGTGCATAGGGATCTGCCTCCCTTCCAGTCCCTCATCTCTCCATTGCATAGCTACCCTAAAAATTTACATGTGTCCCTTCAATTATTTAGTGGACCAGATTCACTTCATTAACCAAATAATATTAACTATGACCAATTACTTGTTCTTTCTCTTCCCTCCTCACCCATTCGTTTACAGCAAAATGATTAAGTATTATATTGACACCTTCATTATATCAAATATATCCAGAAACGAAGAAGCTAAGATACAGTAATACCAACATGCACAATCAAGCAATAACAAATCTTTCCTTTAATCCTTCAAACAAGAGGAGAATAAGATCCATAGAATGCAATTGAAATAGTATCTAACAAAGGTTTGGGTTCTTTTTCACAACAGCAAGGTTTTTAAATTGTAGTCTCTCACTTTCTTCAAATTAGAAAGGTTTTTAAATTGAAGTTTCTCAATTTCTTCAAATTAGAATCCAAAATCTAGGAAGGGGCATGGATACTGGGGGAAGGAAAAGACAGTAGCTCTACTTGGATGTATAATTTATTTTTCTTATAAAATTCACTATTTTTCTTTTTGACTTGTTATGATAGAAAATTGGGACCTTCAATATTCCCTCAATAATATTAAGAAATTTTAGACTTCAAGGATTTTGGTCTACACACGTAAATATTGGTGTTGCATCTCGTGTTTCCTTTTTCATTTTTTTTCATCATCTTGTGTTTCCTAGATGAATTAGAGAGGAAGAAGACTTTCCTGCTGTACACAAATAGGTGAGAAGGAACAAGAAAGAACATGTAACTAACCATAATTAATACTCCAGTATTATTTGGTTAATAAAGCGAATCTGTTTCATTAAACGAGTGAAGGGACGCGTGCAAAGTATTTAGGGTAGAATTGGATGAAATGGAGAAGGTCAAATTGTTGCATAATTAATTAATAACAATGTCTCCTAACATTTCCATCAACTCTCTTACACAATTTCTTATCTTGAATACTAATAGTAAAGACACGCTAACGAAATTTTCTCCAGCAATAAGATGCAACCATGGAAAATCTGGCCTTTGGGCTTTGATACATGAAATCATTTACTCTTCCTATAAACGAAAAAACTCGAAACTATACATGTACATTTATTTGTTTTTTGATTCTATAAATCTCTCTTCAAATCAACAATGACAACACTAACATTATCAGAACTATGCCTAGCCAAAGCCAGCCGAGTCAAGAGAATCGACGCATCAGTACAGGCCTGGTCGGAGTTCTCCCCGTAGACCGTTGGTGTGACATCATTAGCCGGCGACCCTGGCGGAGACTGTGGTCGCCCGGACCTCAAGCACATGCGGGCCACACCACATGCCGTCTCATTTGACACCACGTCCCATAGCCCATCGCTAGCTAATATCAAGCATTCATCATCCACTGTTCTTTCAGTTATGGTCACTTCAGGTTCAGATGTAACGTATGGTTTTAAATAATTGTCACCTGAAAAATGTTCAAACATATATAAATAAGGGAAATGAACTACAGATTGAATAATAATACCTATAATATCATATCTACAGAGGTTCAATTTTCTAGATTAAAATAGAGCAAAATGGCTTACCAATTGCTCGAGACATGGCCAAAACTCCAAGGACTCTTGCACCCTCCCAATAGATAACACGACCACCAGCTTCTTCAATCCGATTGAGTTCATCGGGTCGATCCGGCTACAAACCAAAAAACAAACACAAATTTAGAAAATATACTTGGAATAAATCCAGCTAGCAAGGAATCACCATATGGGGAATTGATTTGGCACACACCTTATGATCAGTGGAAAGAGGAATAGCAACGCCATTTCGGCAGAGCACAGCGCGAGAATCACCGCAATTGGACACAACGATTTCGTTTGGAGTTACCACGGCTACGACGGCCGTGGATCCAACGGCATCACACTGCGGCGTCTGAAGTTCACATCTACAATCGGCGGTTAGTGCACCAACGCCTCCTCTCGAATTCTCAACGACTTCTTTATCCATTTTAGTGAAGCTCCGCGTCATCATCTCTTTCCACGTAGCTTCTCCTGCGCTGTCAACCTCGTTCTTCACTATATCGTGCATTCTATCTTTACATTTCATCGCAGCCTATACAAAATAATCATAAAGAAAAGAACTTCCAGTTAGAGACAATATAATATAATTGCATAAAAGAGACGTAGGTCTTAATGATAATTACGTACATGAGAGCAGCCATGGCCGTCGTAGAGACCGAAGAAATGCAAGTTGCTCGATTTTTCATGTTTCTCCTGAATAAACGTAGGGTAGATCGACACCGCATCTTCCATATCTCTTCTCCTTCCGCAAACAGATGTCACGCCGAATTTGGGATAATCAGAAACCCCTGGGCGTCCAATATTCGACGATATTGAAGCAGATTCCGATAAATCCAATGTCCTTTCGGTTTCTTTGTTCTCCGCTACCTTCTTTTCGCCCTTCTCAATATTACTTCTGCACGGCAGCGATAGCGGCAGGGAAACAATCCTTTCCAACTTAGATCGCTTCTCCTTAATCTCAAAGCTCTTTACAGAGACAAGTTTACTCAGTTTCTGTCTCTTCCTTTCACTGTCCAGAGCTGGAGCCACGGCCATATCGCTGGCCACAAAACGGAACTGGTGAACTTCCATCCGTCGCCTTCTAGCACCTTCTGAACTCGGTTCAGTTGGATTTACAGTCTTAGTCTCACCAAAATACATTCCCGTCGTGAAATAAATTTACTCCACTTTGATGTTTTTGTTGCAAATTCAACTAACAATACAGAAGTTTATTTATAAAAGAAAAGGATCGATTAGACCAATATTTAGACTCGAGAAATATAATGAGCAGATTGGAGAGGAGAGGGCCATAAGAATGAAGCTTTATTGTAGTGGAAGAGGGGTAGGGTTAGAGGCGGCCTACTTCTGGGCAACTGCCCGTCACTGACCCGGGCAGTGAACAAAATATAGAACTCTAAACAGCAAAAGATCATGACCGTCGAAATGGTTTAACGAATGAATTGTTCAGTTTGAAAAAGTACCACGTGTAAGCAAGATTTTTAGGTGGATAAGTGGTTCAATGAGTTAACAACACGAATTGTGTTTAACGACCTTCCTTTTCTGACACGAGTCTTGGTTCAACGTCGCCGCTGAGTTGTTTTTTAATCACGCTCAATTAAATATACTCGGCTCTTCTAGGAGGATGTCACCACGTGGCCACATAATAGAATATGAAAGGGAATTCATGTTTGCTTTTTCCATCTTTCTTTACACATTTTCTATGTACAGTGGAACTGGACCATCCGCCTCTAGGCAATTGTCAAACTCTATATTCTTTCCACGTTAACTACTCTCTATTTACTTTTACTTATTAGTACTATTATTAAGGGTGTCTAACGGGCCGGGTCAACCTATTTCCGGACCGGACCGGTTGAAATCGGAATCGGTCCGGACCGATACAAAGGGAGCCGGGTGGGCTGGTTACTGGGGTAAGGGGTTGGTCCGTTCACCTTCGTGCAACCGGTTAACCGTATCGGTCAAACCTGGTCAACGCGATTTACTGTAGAACCGGTTACGGGTTACGGCTACTTCCAAATTTTTTCTTTTAATGTTTCTACTTTGTGACCGTTGGCCCAACGGCTGTTTTGCACATTTAGCCCTTCTTGGGCCAATTTTTTTAAATCTAATATTTTTTGTAATTATTAATTTAGCCCTTTGAAAAACTATAAATACATCCCCTTCTCTTCTTCATTTCTTCACTCATCTCTCATTTCTCAAACTCAAATTCTCAATTCAAGTTAAATCATGCCCCGTACTTCTAAAGTGCGCTCATATGTTTGGGAACACTTTGAGGTGGTAGAAGAAAATGAAGAAGTTCACAAAGTAAAGTGCAAGAACTGTAGTCGAGTCTTAAATCTTCGTTCAAAGTGTGTGGGCACTGTTTAAGGAGGCATATGAATAGTTGTCTTGAGCGTCCTCCAGAATTTCGTATTTAAGTTGATTTGAGACAATTTGTGTTATTTTAAAACTATTAGACGTATTTATGCTTAATGTTTTAGTTTGTTAGATTAATTTGAAGTATTATTATGCATGAAAATTTAGTTTTACTCTTTTGATGTTAATTTACTTGTTAAATGCAAACTTCAATTTGTAATTTTAAAATAAATGTAGCACTTGCAATTTATAAGTGCAATTTTTCCCCTTCATTGTACTCTTTATATTTTTACTTTATATTAATATAACTTACAATAGTTATACAAAATAAAAAATAAAAAAATAAAAAATTACACTAACCCGGCCCGGCCCGGCCCCTTGTACCCGTAACCCTTACGGTTTATTTTTTATCCGGATGAACCCGAACCCGTTAAGCCCGGTAACCCCTAACCCATAACCGGCCCGGTTCATAACCCGTACGGTTCCAACATTTCCTTACCCGGCCCGGCCCGTTAGACACCCATAGTACTGTATACTAAAAATAATTTTTTATTTTATTTGTCAATATTAGCAAATCAATAAAAAAAATTATTTTTTTTCTGTTTTACCCTTATGATAAAATATGCATTTCATTTATCTTCTCTTAAGGGATGTATTGTAACGGATAAAATTGGTTCATAATAAATGAGCGAATAATAGCATGACATGTGGAATCGAGGACAGCAAAAGGCAAGCCAAGTAACAATTAGTACCGGATATGACAGCTGCAATTGACGTTGGGTAAATCCCGGAGGAAGCATAGTCAACGGGAGTAGATCAAGTATCTGTCATCGGATAGCATTCAATGAGGGAATATTCTCTCATATTAAATGAGTGACCGTTGGAGAGAATATTTGCATTTATGACATGCCGTTACATATTCATCAATAACCCCTTTATTATCATTTAAGTGGGGCTTGATCCTAGGATCTTGTTTCCCTAGGCATAACTATAAACAGCAGACTCAGCAGCCATCGTAACACACAAAATTCTTGGCAAACATACACTATATTTTACTTTTGCTCCCAATTAAAAAACTTTATTTGATTTTAATCATTGCTTCCTTTTTTGTCCTTGGAGACATTGCGCTCGGAGCCAGGCTTGACATCTTCTTTAATTTCAATTGCTAAGTCTCATTTTTAATTTTATTTCTCTATCTTTTTTGAATCAAATCAGTTCGTTTTTCTATAAACCACGTATCAAATTTAACTGTACCATTTTACGGGTAAACAGGTTGGCGCCCACCGTGGGGCTTAGGCAGTTGCATAATTGCTTTGATCCTTACTTTTATTACTAACTTGTTTGATTTTTTTTCCTTAGAAAGATATCATAAATGGTAGCTATGATGTCAACATCACACACAACGTTGAGGAATGTGCGAGAGCTAATGATGTCAACATCACACACAACGTTGGAAGCGCCCGACAATGCTTGTTTCAACTCGATCAGCGATACTTGTAACGAAGGGGATAAGCAACCCCGGTTCATGAAGGGCATTACTCCGGCATGTGCGAGAGCCAACTCCTGATGACGCGGAGGAGGAACATATCGTGGAAACAGTGAAAATCTTAAGAGAACAGCAGAAAGCAATCATAAGTCATCTCTCAAGGCAGTATCGGGTAATGATGGAGTTGAAACAAGCTTTGTCGGGCGCTTCCAATAATGCAAACGGAAGGGGTTCGGTTCCTCTCGGCATTCCCACAAATCAAACGGCTCAAAGAGTCCATAATAACACCCCCAAGGGGTGAGGTCGGTTTCGACGGTGCCGGAGAGATCGGTAGCGGATCAGGTAATGACAACAGGAATGATCCCTTCAAAACTGAAGAAGTTCGGTGAAACCCTCAAAAAGGGGGCCCTGGCGTGGTATTCACTCCTACCCGAGTATTCGATTGACTCTTTTAAAATGCTTACAGATTCATTCATTAAGGCCCATGCCGGGGCAAGGAAGGTCCAGGCCAAGAAGGCAAACATATTCAATATTGCAAAGGTTGAGTCCGAATTGCTGTGGGAATTCATGATCCGGTTCCAGAAAGAGAGGATGTTGCTATCGGATGTACTAGATGAGTGGATAGCAGAGGCATTCACAAAAGGTTTCAATCCTTATAGCTCCGATGCCTCCCGAAAGTTGAAGGAGAACCTGCTAAAATTCCAAGCAACCACATGGGTGGATGTCCATAACCATTACGAGTCGAAAATAAGAATAGAAGACGATCAGCTCGGGTTCCCGATATCAAGCAAGGTTGTTATGCTTTTTGGTTTTTTCCATGATTCTCTTGTTGCGGTGTATTCATACTCTTGGTGGTAGAAATCCTTGTGATTGGGTTGTTGAATTATTGTTGTTGTTGATTTTAAACTATGTCTGGTTGTTGATATGTTGAGGAGGAATAAAGGAGAATTGATGTTGTCTGGTGGGATCGGGTTGCATGCCGCAATAAGGAGTAATAAGGGTGGACAGGTGGGATCGGGTTGCACGCCGTAACAGGAGGAATAAGGGTGACATATATCGAGGAGTAATAAGGGTGGATTGGTGGGATCGGGTTGCACGCTGCAACAAGTAGTAATAAGAGTGAATGATCATGTTGTTACTGATATGGTGATATATATACTATTTACTCTTATTGTAATTGTTAAGGAGGAATAAGGGAAGATTGGTGGGATCTGGATGCGCGCCGCACATATATGCTTATGTATTCCTCTTTGACTGTACAAGTTATTCGGTGGTTTTACATTTCCTTTAGGAATTGGTTATAGCTGAATACTGAGAAGACCATAGTTCATTTGTTTAAAACTTTGACAATTTGTATTTCGGGTATCACTGAGTTGTGAGGATCAAGTTATTGGCATTGAGTTGATGACTTGCCGTTGTTTCTTGAATTCTTTCCCTGAAACTATTACTCTGGTGAATTAATTTTTAAAGTAAATTTACTACGTTGAATTATTTCCTCCTGTCCTGTTAAGTTATTAGTAATATCGTGATTTAAAATAAAGGAATTAGTATTACGCTGCTATATATGACTTTTAAATTTGAACTCGCCGTGTAGATATGCACCTTTCAATAATTCAAATTCCTATAAATGTTATGTTTTATTTCAATTAGTTTCTCAATTAAATTTTCTTAACCCAATGATATTGAATCTTACTTAAAAAGGAATTTCTACTAAGTTTATTAAATCCTATATTAAAGGTAATAATTCATTCGATGTTGTATTTTATTTGGAAAGGGTATTTTCTTTATTCAAATGATTTCTAAAAATAACTTCGTATTTTCTTGTTGATTTCCTAATTGGTTTAGAAGCTGTAATCTTCTTTATGTTATATAAATGAGACTCCTTGAACATCTTAGTTGCATTGGTTATGGACCCTATGTACTAAGTAGCATGAGGATGACGTTGTGCAAAGTGAGATAGAAATATGTGGGCACAAGGTGCCGTGTGTGCTAAAGGTTTGGAAATTGAGGTTATGATATGAGACATCGAGTTTTGAGATGGTTGGAATTGTGCATCAGAAATGATGTGATTGATTGAGTTAACATCGCCTTCTTTATTTAAGTACATTTTACTTGTCTGTGTCCCAGCTATGTTGGTGTTAATTTACTTGCCTATCTTACGTTACCATTTGTGTTCCCTTTTATTGTCTCTACTATTTGTAGTTTGATTTCTCTCTGTTATTGGTATTATTTTGTTGCCTTTACCATTGTTAGTTTATTACTATATCATGTTAAATTTATTAGACCAGTAGGTGTCTGGACTGTCCCTCGTCACTACTCCGCCGAGGTTAGTCTTGATACTTACTGGGCACCGCGGTGGTGTGCTCATACTACGCTTATGTATAATTTTTTTTGTACAGATCCAGGTATTTGATCGATAGTAGTTGCGTGGATAGTCGCAGTGGAGACTAAAGGTAATCCTGCTGCTGCGTTCGTAGGCCTCGGAGTCACCTTCATTTGTACTTATTCCCATTTGTTCCTTTTTGTTCCGGAACAGTGATGTGTTTATTATATATAACTACTCCTAGAAAGGCTTATGACTTGTACTATCGGTTTTGAAAATTGTAATTGTTCAGAGTTATATAATTTGAAGTTAGTAAATATCAATGTTATTTTTGTTAATGCTAGGCTTACCTAGTTTAGAGACTAGGTGCCATCACAACTCTTTCAGAGGGATTTTTGGGTCATAACACCCAATAGAAAATAATTTATTATAAAGTGAACGAAAAGTCCTCCCTAATCCATATAGTACCTTTGTATTTCACATAAAACAAAGAAATAAGATAAAAAGAAACTATAAATACTGTCAGACTTCTCTATAACAACATCCTTATATAATAACATTCACTATAAAAGTCAATTTTTTTAGAACCGATTTTTTGAGTTATATTTTACCTCTCTATAACAAATTTTTACATGTAACAACAACAACCATACTTATAGCAGAATATTCCTTGTAAAATTACCCCTCTATAACATCCATATATAATATTTAAGATTACTAATAATAAATCTAAAATTTGCATACAATCATTTTCATTAAATAAAGATTCTATCTTGCATAAGATATAAGATTTGAAAATTTGCACATGATATTTGTTTCATTGGACAAATTTTAAAAAATATTTAGATAGAAAATTTAACTGTTAAGCTCTTAGATAGTCTTTAAGGAAAAATTATTGGATACTTTTTTGCTGTTTGGACACAAACCTTCACCAATTCAAGCGTTATATCACTAGTAAGAGAATGAGATCTACGAAACAAGCTATAATTACAAAGTTCTTCCACAAATCTTGAAAAAATTTATTTTTCTAGGTAGCTCTAAATATCCGCTTTAGGTTTAAATCTTTATACATTTAGTTATAAATTTATTAACAATGTTTTAGTTTCTTTAATATTTAACTAGTAAAATATGCATATCTTTTGAGATTTTAAATTTGAATAATCTTTTTTATCTTTTATATGTAACATTGAAAATGGAAGAATAATTGATTTTTGGATAATTATTATCTGTAATGGACAAAAAGTATTTGATTTCAAATATTATTATAGGGGTGTAACAACCATTCATTATAAAAATTAAAAAATATTAAAACAAACGAGACTGTTATAGAGATGGTTGACGGTATTTTTAACTTTTACATTACCAACTATTGATAATAATACGAACAAAACAAGCTCTTTAGTTATAGTTTATTAATAATGAAACTATATAATTGTTATAATATATTTAAATTATAAATTTTAAAAGTTTTATTGTTACATTGAAATTATGTCCATTTAAATGAGATCACATCAATTGAAACAGCTATAATAGTCGTGAACTTTGGGAAATAGAAGTGTCTACATAACAAAAGGAGGATTTTAGACAGGGCGTGGGACCAATGCTATGTCAACATCAGCCGAAGCTTCCATAATACTGCATTCTGATGAAAGTTTGGTCATCCACTGGGAAAAGAAGAGATACGTGTCTTTCTTGTGTCATGGAGTTGAAGCTGCAACGACCGCTCCTCTTGCAATGGCTGCCCCTTCTACTCAACACGTTGGGAGCAGCAGGGGACACGTTGGGAGCACCAGCGGCCTCAGCCTCACCGCATTTTTGGAAATGACAGAAGTTTGATCATCTTCCCAATACCTCCTTAAACCATTACTCCCTCCGTTTCAGTAGCCCTCGTTTGGCCATAAACTTGCCAAGGCTTTTCCAAAAAAAAATTTGGCAGTATGTTTGCTTATAAATTTTATCCTGAAGATTTTGAAAATAAACTTTTCAAATCCTCAAACTAACTCTAAACCTATTTTTGGCCTAAATATTATTGTTTGATTTTTTAACAATTTTAAAGATTATCCCAAATTTTTATATTTTATTACTCCTTGCGGTCCCCTATAAGTGACCAATTTACTTTTTATTTTGGTCCAAAATAAGTATCCATTTATATATTCAAGAAAAATTTTATTTGTTTTTTCGAAATTACCCTTATGTATATATACCTAAAAAGTTATTAACTCCTCACATTTGAGAAGAGAAGTAAGTGCTACTATAACTATGCTGCAATATTTAATTAAGGGTAGTTTAGTCACACAAATTACTATTTTTGTCTAGAATTTAGTATTTACTTAATGGTTATGCCAAAAGCAAATCGGTCACTTATTGTGGACCGGAGGGAGTAAAAAACTCACCATTTATTATGACCCAACAAATCTACCAGCTAATTAGTAGTATCATTTTTTTTGGATTGATAGATTTTTGTAATGTTATTACAATTTGACGAATTATAGTGACTAGTAGTTATGTTATAAGAAGTTGATATTAAAATATCAGATTATGATTTAAGGATAGTATATTATGTAGTTCATTATAAAAATAATAATTTTGTGCCTTATCTATGTTGAGGACTATGGTTTGCGATATTGATAATGATAATGAATGACATCGATGAAGCTTCTGCATAAAATTAGCAAGTTTGTTTGTTTGGTATTGTTCAGTACTTTTTTTTATATAGTTTTTAGAACGTATGTGTATAAGTCACATTTCATATTTTTTTTAAAAATAAAATATATTTTGAAAAATTAAGTCGAAACAAATCTTATCTTCAAACCAAACTTCACCCAATATCATATTTTATAAAAAGAATTTGGAAATGTGTGGCCAAACACTAGCTTAGATGATGTAGTTTGATTTGACACAATGTTTAAGGAAAAAAAAGAAGACTTTTGAAATATGTGGTCTTAGAAGCTTAAGGGACAAAAGTTTTGTGTGGCCATAATATTTGCGTGGCTATAAAAACTTCTCATTTAATGTAAAGTGAGTAAAATAAAAAGTTTAAAGTTAAGTTGTTTCTAAATATCTCACTCTTTTTGGAACGGATTAATAAGAAAAGTGTGTCATTTAAATTGAAAGGGAGGGAGTGTATATTTCATTTAAAGTGATTCTTTAATCTTTTTCTTTGAGCTCATTAAATATTCGTTGTTTTAATTGATGTAAACTTGTCTAAATAGGTATGAAATTTAAAAAGTATATAATTTTTTTTAAATCATGATCTTAAATATGGTGTAATATTGGCGTAGCTATAAGATTTTAGGAGCTTGTAATTTGAAACATATCATAAATATTTATATTACTATAAAAATTTCTAACTAGAAATAGAATGATAAATGTATAGGGTCAAATTTGACCCTCAGTATCTCTACGCCAGTGGGTACGCCCAATGAGTGTACGCCGGCCAACGTAGCGGGTACGACTCGGCCGTGAGGACCAAAGCGACATCGTTTAGAACTCAGTGTCTATACTAGGGAGACGTTACCTATCTCTGTAACTTTTTGATTCTTTCGAGGAAGGTCTCCTATTATATAAAGGAGACCTCCACATTGTAAAAAGGATCATCTGATCTAATACAACTCTCTCATTTTCTGTCTTTCTCTCTCTATATCACTACTTCTGACGAAAATACCTTATTAACATACATTGTCACTTTGCAATATTAGATCTACAACAATATTATCATCTTTGCATCTCTAGGCTTATTATATTTGATTACGATTTACCCCTTCTCTATTTTTTGATTGTTTTATCGCTTACAAAGTACATCGTTAACTTTTGAGCCAAACAACTTGGCGCCGTCTGTGGGGATTTCGAGAATCAAAACCATAGTATCCACCTAGAGATCAACCAACTACTACTCTCTACACCACTCAAAAACAGAAAATGGCCGAAAATAACACAAGATCGAAAGCCATATTGGGTGTCACTACCAATCTCCTGGGCCCTCTCAACGAGGCCAGTGACGATGGCATCCTGAATGAAACCCCTAGCATCACACCAGGTGCAGAGATCTCACCTTCCCCATCCGAAGGCCTGACGATCTTGCACGAAAAAGGAGCTTCCACATCTGCGGCTATGGAAGCACCCTCAGCGGTCAAAGAGCTACTGGAAAGATGGCTAACAAGCACTCTAAGTGGCTTGGCTGAGAGGTCACCGCAAAATAACATCGTATGTGCACCAACGGTAGGTACCACTGCTGCAGTAGGTGAACCGGAAGTTACACTGGTAAATAACAGACCCATCGAGACACAGACCAACGATGGCACGCTAACAGCCATCCTAAAGAAGATGGAAGAAATGGAAAGCGAAAACAAGGCGCTCCGCGGTCAGATGAAGGAACATCAGGAGAGGGTCGACAAGATCCCCGGTGCTCCCAAGTTGCTACCAAAACGCGACGTGGGAAGGTTCGTTGAACAACCATACACCGAAGAAGCTGCTCCTCACTCCACCCCAAAAACCTTCAAGATGCCACCCTACTTAAGGGTATATGACGGAACCACAGATCCCGAGGATCATCTGATATACTACGTCACCGCTGTGAAGGGCAACGACCTATCGAAAGAACAGGTACCGTCGGTGCTGCTGAAGAAGTTTGGCGAGACGTTGATAGGAGGGGCCTTAACATGGTACTCTCAGCTACCGGCTAAGGCAATAACAACGTTCGAGGAAATGGCGGATAAATTCGTCACAGCCCATGCAGGCGCGAAGAAAGCGGAGGCCAGGGTCAACAACATCTTCGCCATCAGGCAAAACACAGGAGAGGGACTCAGGGACTTCCTGGCAAGGTTTAACAGGGTAAGGATGAGTCTACCAAATGTATCGGAAGGTATGGCAGTCGCTGCTTTCCAGAACGGGCTAAGCAGAGATGGTTCGAGGGCAACCAGGAAGCTGCTGAGCCGCCTCATGAAATATCCCCCTACCACATGGGAGGAAATCCACAACGCCTATTGCGCCGAGGTACGAGCGGACGAGGATGATCTTAATGGGCCGACCCAACGGCTAACAGCGATACACTCAGAAACGAGAAGAGATCGACGGAACGAAGGACGACGAGAACAACTCCCCCGCTCCAACAGAGATCGACACCAGCCATACACCAGATCCTCCCATCCGCCACCAAGGCATACAGACGCACTACTGCGACACGTCGCCCCACTACGAAACGAAAGAGGTACGCCCCCTTTACTAACCGCCCATAACTTTTGTGTATCTCCTTCAGAGATAGTGTACGCACTGGAGAAGCTAGGCACCAAGGTGCATTGGCCGCAGAAGATGAAATCAGACCCTGCCACAAGGAAATCAAACGCCCTATGTGAGTTCCATCAGGAACGAGGACACAAAACCGAAGACTGCATAGGCCTGCGGCAAGAGGTGGTCAGGATGCTGAACCAGGGATACCTGAGGGAGCTACTCAGCGACAAAGGAAAAATCAACTTTGCACGCGGACGGGAACAACCCCACGGGCCGCCGAAGCCACCCTCCCCAGCGCGCACGATAAACATAATCGTCGGAGGCGGCGACGAGTCAGCGATCAATCACGTCAAACTCGCTACCACACACGGACTAAAGCGGACCATCGCCCATGAACGGTATGAGGACTTCGAAGATTGTATCACCTTCGATAAGTCTGATGCCGACGGTTTGTCTTTCCCTCATTATGATGCTTTAGTTATCACTTTACGTATCGCTGATACGGATGTTAAAAGAGTCATGATCGATGACGGAAGTGGCGCCTGTATTATCCACCCAAGGGTCCTCATACAAATGAGGCTCGAGGATAAGGTAATACCCGCTGCATAACACTAACCGGTTTTAACAATGCAGTGGAACGGACGTCCGGAGAAATAGCACTGCCTGTCTTAGCGGGAGGAGTCACGCTGGAAACAACTTTCCACGTGATGAACCAAGAAACGACGTACAACGTCATCATAGGACGCCCATGGATACACGCCATGCGAGCGGTCCCTTCAAGCCACTACCAAGTGATCAAATTCCCTACCCCATGGGGAGTATTCAGTATTCGAGGCGAGCCACGCACCGCACAAGAATGCTACAAAATAGCCCAAGACTGCGCCCACACCCAACATCTAAAGGGGGCAAGCGCGGAGGCATAGCAATTAGCCGTGTTGGGAACTAAGGTCAACCCGACAATGGACGTCATCAAAGACCCCGACGTCATGGAAGCCTGTAAAGCAACGGTCGAAGACCTTGACCCAGTCCAATTGGACAAAACCGATCCTACGAAGAAAGCCTATATCGGGCAAGGTCTCGCCAACCCAAGTAAGTATTGTGAATTCTTAACTAACCATGCAGATTTGATCGCCTTTTCCCATTTAGATATGCTGGGAATCCCGCGAGACATCGCCACCCACAAGCTGAATGTCGATCCATTACATCCGCCCGTGCGACAGACGAGGAGAAAATTCAACGCCGCTATCAATGAAGCGGTCGGTAAAGAAGTAGACGAGCTACTGGCCAACGGCTCCATCAGAGAATCAAAGTACCCCGAGTGGGTCGCCAACGTTGTCATGGTAAAAAAGAAGAACGGGAAGTGGAGAATGTGTGTGGATTTCACCGATCTGAACAAGGCATGCCCAAAAGATTCATTCCCACTACCCCACATCGACCAACTGATCGATGCCACTACAGGACATGAACTACTGAGCTTCTTAGACGCCTACTCCGGCTACAATCAAATCATGATGGCCGAGGAGGACCAAGAGAAGACGACTTTCATCACCCACCAAGGGACTTACTGCTACAAGGTAATGCCCTTCGGGCTCAAAAATGCGGGGGCTACATACCAGAGACTGGTAACCAAAATGTTCAAAGAGCAGCTCGGTAAGACTATGGAAGTCTATATGGATGACATGCTGGTAAAGTCGACAAGAAAAGAGGACCACATCGACCATCTGAAAGAAACCTTTGAGATATTGAGAAGATACGGGATAAAACTGAACCCCGAGAAATATGCCTTCGGTGTGGCATCGGGAAAATTCTTAGGGTTTCTCGTATCACAACGAGGTATCGAAGTCAATCCAGACCAGATCAAGGCAATAGACGCAAAACCAGAGGTACTGAACAGCAAAAAGCAGGTGCAAAAGCTGACGGGGCGAATAGCCGCCTTGTCTAGGTTCATCTCACGGTCCTCCGACAGATGCCACAAGTTTTTCAATGTGCTAAGAAAGGACAATGGGTTACAGTGGAACGAGGAATGCGTCGAGGCCCTAAGGAAATTGAAAGCGTACCTGTCTTCACCGCCACTGCTAGCCAAAGCAAACCCAGGCGAACCACTGCTGGTGTATTTAGCCGTATCCGAGGTCGCGTCAGCGCAGTCCTAGTTCGCGAAAATGAAGGTAAACAATCTCCTATTTACTATATTAGCAAAACCTTAGTGGACGCCGAAACACGGTATCCGCACCTTGAAATATTAGCTTTGGCATTGGTCGTGGCTTCACGGAAGCTCCGACCCTATTTCCAATGCCACCCCGTAAAGGTAGTGACGACCTTCCCCTTGAGTAGTATCCTACACAAGCCTGAGTTATCAGGCAGACTCGCCCGATGGGCCATAGAGCTCAGTGAGCACGATATCTCATATCACCCAAGGAGCGCCATCAAGTCGCAAGTACTTGCCGACTTCATAGCCGACTTCAGCGCAGAGATATTACCAGAAGCGGAATTGGAGGCACGCCCTGCCCCCCCAACGCCGACCTATGGACTCTTTACACTGATGGCACCGCTAACGCCTCGAGATCGGGACTGGGACTCGTTCTCGAGGTCCCCACGGGCGAAACAATTCGCCAGTCCATACGATGCCCCGAGATGACTAACAACGAAGCCGAGTACGAGGCTGTTATTGCAGGTTTGAAACTAGCCGTCAAGTATGGAGCTCGACGACTCGTTCTCCATTGCGACTCTCAGCTCGTGGTGAACCAGGTCACTGGGACTTACCAAATCAAAGAGCAGAGGTTGCAAAAATACCAGTCAGAAGTCCACAGGCTAATGACCGAGTTCGACGAGTGCCGCTTCGAACAAGTTCCGAGAGCACAGAACGTGGAGGCAGACGGCTTAGCAAAATTAGCCGCAGCTACTAAAAACTTCAACAAAGAAAGCGTGGTCACCCTCCTCCATTCAGCCATAGATCACACTGAGGTACTCTCTTTAAATTTGACTTGGGACTGGCGCAACCAATTTGTATCCTATCTGCAGGATGGAACACTCCCACTCGACAAAAAAGAAGCCAAGAAGCTCCGCGTACAGGCCGCCCGTTATTGCCTAATAAACCGCGAGCTCTACAAAAGGACGTTTGGCGGACCTCTAGCCAAATGTCTAGGGCCGCAACAAACGCGGCCAGTGCTCGAAGAGGTACATGAAGGACATTGCGGTGCCCATACAGGCAACCGCGCCCTCGTGCGCTGCATAATACGGGCCGGCTATTATTGGCACACCATGAAGAAAGACGCAGCGGAATATGTCCGACGATGCGAACAATGCCAAAAGTATGCCCCCATGATACACCAACCACGAGAACCACTTCACTCTGTCACTTCCCCATGGCCCTTCATCAAATGGGGAATGGACATAGTCGGTCCCCTACCAGCGGGCGAGGAAAGGTACGATTTCTATTAGTTTTATCTGACTATTTTTCTAAGTGGGTGGAAGCAGAAGCGTACGCCCAAATACGCGAACAGGAAGTGATCGCCTTCATTTGGAAAAATATTATATGCCGCTTCGGCATCCCCAAAGAAATGAGTTGTGACAACGGACGACAGTTCATCGGTCAGAAAACGACCGAATTCTTCGAGAAATGGCGCATCAAGAGGATACTTTCCACGCCATATCACCCTGCCGCCAACGGCCAAGCTGAATCCTCCAACAAAACAATATTAAGCATACTAAAGAAGAAACTCGAGGACGCCAAAGGGCTATGGCCCGAGCTGCTACCCGAAGTGTTATGGGCACACAGGACCACACCCAAATCCAGCACGGGGGAAACACCGTACTCGCTGGTCTACGGAACCGATGCGGTCATACCCATCGAAGTCGGCGAACCAAGCCTAAGATATTCGCACACCAGTGGAACAGAAAACGACACAAACAGGCTCCAAGACCTCGACGAGGCTGAGGAAAGAAGAGAAATGGCCCATATCAGAATGTAGCCCAAAAGCAACAAGTCGAAAGATACTACAACAAGAGGGCCAAAATAAGACCACTCAAGGTGGGAGACTATGTCCTTAAAGCCAAGACATTAGCATCCAAAGACCCAAGTGAAGGGAAACTGGGCACCAACTGGGAAGGACCCTACAAAATCACAGCAGTAGCCAGCAAAGGCGCTTTCCAGTTGGAAACAATGGAAGGGAAAACGCTCTAAAACAACTGGAACGTTACTCACCTCAAGTATTTCCACTTCTGAAAGGCGTCTCCCGAGTCGTACTCTTTTTCCCTTACCCGAGTTTTGTCCCAATTGGGTTTTCTCGGGGAGGTTTTTAACGAGGCGACAGAGGGGACACCTGGAGATATTTGAGAAACAAGTTTATCATATCAACCTCTCCTTACAACCTCCAGGCCGACATGATAAAGGGACTGGACTAGCTTGATCTCCAATGTATGAAAGGCTACGGCCATCTCCAATGTATGAAAGGCTACGACCATCTCCAATGTATGAAAGGCTACGACCATCTCCAATGTATGAAAGGCTACGGCCATCTCCAATGTATGAAAGGCTACGACCATCTCCAATGTATGAAAGGCTACGGCCATCTCCAATGTATGAAAGGCTACGGCCATATCCAATGTGTGAAAGGCTAAGGCCATCAATTATATTATGGTTAAGGCCATCGCCGCCAACGATCGACCTAGATTCGACTACGGTAAGTAAACGACTCGACGACAGTCGAAGTCGCCTACATGGCTAAGGCCATCAATTATATTATGGCTAAGGCCATCGCCGCCAACAGCCGACCTAGATTCGACTACGGCGAGTAAACGACTCGACGACAGTCGAAGTCGCCTACATGGCTAAGGCCATCAATTATATTATGGCTAAGGCCATCGCCGCCAACAGTCGACCTAGATTCGACTACGGCGAGTAAACGACTCGACGACAGTCGAAGTCGCCTACATGGCTAAGGCCATCAATTATATTATGGCTAAGGCCATCGCCGCCAACAGTCGACCTAGATTCGACTACGGTGAGTAAACGACTCAACGACAGTCGAAGTCGCCTACATGGCTAAGGCCATCAATTATATTATGGCTAAGGCCATCGCCGCCAACAGTCGACCAGATTCGACTACGGTGAGTAAACGACTCGACGACAGTCGAAGTCGCCTACATGGCTAAGGCCATCAACTATATTATGGCCAAGGCCATCGCCGCCGACGGTCGACCTATATTCGACTATGGTAAGTAAACGACTCGATGACAGTTGAAGTCGCCTACATGGCTAAGGCCATCAACTATATTATGGCCAAAGCCATCGCCGCCGACGGTCGACCTAGATTCGACTGCGGTGGGTAAACGACCCGACGACAGTCGAAGTTGCGCACACAGCTAAGACCATCAACAATATTAAAGGCCGAAAATAAAAGGTACAGAAAGAAAAGAATAACAGCAAAAGTATAACTTCCATTATCATCCAAAAATACATGTACAAAAGGACCTATTTACGTCTCCAAATACAGCAAAACAAAATGAATACAAGTCCTAAGGGGCTTCGCCATTCTGATCACCGCCTCCCGTCGGATTGCCATCTCGTCCACCGCCGTCCTCGGCCTGATAGGCCGCAGAGATCCAAGAGCCGGATTCTAGACGGTTGACATCTTCGGAGTTATAGCCCGCCCGGTCTGGGGAATCAGAACTATACCCACAAGTTTCACGGGCGACACGGACTATGTGCCGTTGCTCTTGAACCTCCGCCTCAGTAGCTCGACCCGCAGCTAAGAACTCCTCGAATACGACCAATCTGGCCTCGGCGTACACCCACATGTCATGCGCCTCACGATGCACTTCCTCATCAGGCCTTGGTGCAGCAGTCCGCTTGAGGACTTCAATCTCAGCCGCCTTGGCATCGAGTTCGGCGGTCATAGCGGCAACCTTGATCCGCAAATCAGCAGCTTCCGCCGCTACCCCACGGCCAACCTCCAACTCTTCTTCCTTAGACTGGAGAAGAGTCTCCAGCTCAATGTTTCGGGCTAGGGCGGTCATCAGCTGCTCGTCGATCTGCTCTAGCTCGGCCACCCTCCTTCTCAGCTGGGCCTCCGACTCCTCCAAACCCTCATGAAAAACCCGAAATTCCGGGTCTTGCTTGAGTAGGTCCGCCAGCGCTTGATGCTTGACTCGGCACCGCCGATATTTCTTTACCACCTTGTTAAAGGTGGCTGCCTTCCTTTGCGCTCGCCGCCCCCTCTCTATCTCCAAAATGAGAGTCTAAAAAAAGAGAGGAAAAGGATGAAGGGCAAGTCAGCATGTATCAAAATTTATTTTACGATACATGAAGAGAATCGAAAAGTACCTGTAAGGCCGCATCGGCAACCCTCCGGGATAGTTCCCCGTCGCTAACCCCTTGTAACGTTTCACGCTCAGCGGCCGCACATAGTAGGGTCATATCCGCTGCGGCCTGCTCGCTGTGTTGCAACAGGTTATACCCCCCCGGGATCAGAATTCGACGGTTGGATCTACCTACCGCCATCCCAACACGGGCCGGACCCCGCGTTGACGCTTCTGCATCTGCCTGGGCGACCTCAGGGCCCACCCTCTCGGCACCATCATCCGCCCCTCCAACGGCAGCCGACGAGCCGATTTCCGGAATGCGTGTTGGCCTGGCGTCAGGAACAGCCCCCCTTTGGGGAGCCGACCTCCCGGAACGGATGGCATCCGCCATAAAAACAGGCCTTGACTCCCGACGAGGCTCACTCGCCCCCTCATCTACCGTGGCTACCCCCTTGCCGGTTATCAACCGACGTCTCTTTCTTTCCGGCGTCTCCTCACTATTAGAGGACCCCTCCACAGCCCGAGGGGATGGCATCGAAGGAGTCGCTCCCCTCGCGGATGCCGCCACAGGCAGCGGTTGAGGAACCTCCGTGGCGTCATCACTGGGCGAACCGCAGGGTATGTATCCACCTTCAGAATCGGTCCCCGCCCCAGGTAGGATGACGACTCTCTTTTTCTTCTTCTTAGGGGCGCTCCGACCTGCCAAACACGAACAAGTCAGGTAACGAACACGTAAGGAATCCCCAAACCATAGCCAAAGAATTACCTGACGGGCCGTACTGTCGAAGAAAGGCAGCCCAGGTACGGCACTCCTCCGCATAGGGTATTATTCTTCCCACCCACGATTTAATGTCATCAACGAGCTGGGGTGGAGAAGCCCTCGCTGCGAATAAAAAAGGAGAAGAAAGAAAAACAAAGGTCACAATGGCCGTATGGTCGAAAGCACAAGCGGCACTGAAATTTACAAATAGAAATACTTACGTTCTGGATTCCATTTTTCCGGGAAACCCTCAGGATTCGACACCAGGTGCTCCGTCCTGATGTAGAAATATTTACGCCAAAAACGTCGGTTGGGCTTATCATCGGCTTGAACGACCAAGCCCTTTGCGCCACGACCTTTCAACTGCAGCATGGTACCCCTCAGGTAACCAGTACTGAACAACTGTAAGAGGTGGTGGACTGAGACGCTGCACCCAGCCCTGGCCGCATAGGTGGTCATGATACGGCACACCTTCAAAGTATAAGGAGTAAGCTGGGCCGGACACACATTGTAAAAACGGCAAAGCTCCTCCGCCAGAGTATAGACTGGAAGGTCGTAACCGATCAAGAACGGGTACTCGTAGAAGGCGCAATATCCAGGCCGGTGCACATTGGCATAATCCGTCCCGGCAGGAACCATGTCCACGTGGTCCGGAATACGGTGCGTCTCTCGCAGCTCGTCTAAATGGGATTGTAGCAAAACATGTGCTCCCAGGGAAGATCGGGGCTTTTAGTCGGAAAATCCCTGCGAACGTGCATCTCCTTCGGAAGGACATTGTCTACGCTGAGAGGAACAAGGGCCTTCTCCGCCTTTTCCCCTTCACCACCAGAAGATGGCGGAACCCTAGACGGGGCATTATCCTTGTCCTTTTTATTATTTTGTCCGCGTTTTGCCATGATTATACTACTTGAGAAACGAAGCACTGACAATAGGAAGTGTGGTTTCAACAGAAGTGGGAAAGTCCCTCGCGAAATAACGGTTACAGGAAAGAAAGGCAAAAGGGTGTATCAGAAAATACTTTTCAGAGGCTTGAAAGTGGAATCAGATCAAATCTTTCTCATACTTATAAGGATAAACTGCACAGGAATCGAAGAGTCATGATTCAAAACGTGCGCTGGAAACCAAAACGTCACTTCATCCTCTGAACCGCCTCGGGGGCAAATATAATGATGATGCATACAGGCGATGACTTCATTCCAAAAAGGAAGCCACGCGTCAGCGGCTCAACAGCGTCATATGTTTCACTTCGTTCATATTTCCGCCCCCGATCGAGGTCAAATTCTCCTAAGACGAGGTTCGCATTTTCGCCCGCCGAAGACGCCCACCAAACGCGTCTCCAACGAGCGGAGGGACTAACTATATAGGGTCAAATTTGACCCTCAGTATCTCTACGCCAGTGGGTACGCCCAATGAGTGTACGCCGGCCAACGTAGCGGGTACGACTCGGCCGTGAGGACCAAAGCGACGTCGTTTAGAACTCAGTGTATATACTAGGGAGACGTTACCTATCTCTGTAACTTTTTGATTCTTTCGAGGAAGGTCTCCTATTATATAAAGGAGACCTCCACATTGTAAAAAGGATCATCTGATCTAATACAACTCTCTCATTTTCTGTCTTTCTCTCTCTATATCACTACTTCTGACGAAAATACCTTATTAACATACATTGTCACTTTGCAATATTAGATCTACAACAATATTATCATCTTTGCATCTCTAGGCTTATTATATTTGATTACGATTTACCCCTTCTCTATTTTTTGATTGTTTTATCGCTTACAAAGTACATCGTTAACTTTTGAGCCAAACAATAAATAAATTAGTTTTAAATTAAGTTATTCTTTTCCAAACAGCTTTAAAAAAATATGACATATAGAATTATAGACTGAAACAGAGGAGTAATTGTTTGCAGATTCATTTACTTTTTTCTTTGGATGTTTGGTTCATTTCTTTTACTACTATATTATTTCAAGAAAATATCAGTGTATAAATACGTCATGCATTATATTGTTTAATCATCTTTTGATTATATTTTGATAAATCAATCATATTAATCAAACACTTAATGTGTGAAATAAGTGGGTGTAATTATTAAGGATGAAATTTACTACAAATTACATTTGACAAATTATTAGCCCTCCTTCTAAGTTCTAGGCGTACCGTGTACCTTTGCACTCTGTTTTGTCAACCATGCCAATCAGAAAAGGGAGAAAAAAAAAATCAAGGGAAAAGATATGAGAAGCTTTGGAAAAATAATCAAGGGAGAAGAGGATAATTTTTTTTAGTTTTGAACATAGTTAATGAGTTATTATAGAAAGAGAGGACGATAGGGATAGAATGAGAAAGAGGGTGTCGTGATTCGTGAACGGATCGTTACTGTAAATAGGTTCTATTTTTACCCGATTATCGGGAGATCCAAAGGAAATGAGACATCTTCTAATAAAATTTTGGTGTATGTTACACTAAAAATACTCTGTCTAATGAGCAAATTAATGCGGAGTAGTTTCTAAGAGCAGCATATCAAATAATATTCAGTTCCTTTTTCTCTCGGGGCAATTACTTTTATACATAAGATCTGTATTTTACACATAAGAGATATGAAAAATGTTGGGCACATGCCCATGTCGTCCAGCTAAAGGTCCAATGGTCTAATCCTATTCTCTGTTGGTTTTCAATCCTATTTGGAATTGGATTCGGTTTATTCCTATTTTGAGTGGGTTTTGGCTTTAAGAGAAAGCACCACTCATGATCTATAAATAGGACAACCTTGGAGAATTATTCTATGCTCATTGATACAAGTCTTTGAAAGACTTAAGCACATAAGAGTGGGTTTTGAGAGAGCTTTCATCAAGAGAGAAGAGAGAAAAAAAGTATTTGTTTTGCTGCAGATTTTTATTCCGACTAGCCAACTTCAAATCACGTTTTCCGATTCGTTAACCGTTGGATCGGGCTGAAATTTTGGCTGAGTGTTCGTAACATCTTGGTCTTGGATTTGAACGGTGGAGATCGGATTTGGAGGCTCGTAGCATCTGCTTTCGAGCCTCGAACAACAGCTTCATTTTGTGGATTATACTCTTTCTTCAATTGATTAGTTGTTGCTCTTGTTGCTATTGTTGCTCCGTGTTTGGCCCTTGTTGTGTAGCCAGTTTGGAGAACTTTTGTAACCCTCTTATTGTTATAGTGGAGTTTTTTGGATCTTTGTGATCCCGTGGTTTTTACCTTCGATTTGAAGGGTTTTCCACGTTAAAATTTGGTGTTCTTTATCTTCTTTATTTTCGGGTTTGCCTCTTCCTCGACATAACAGTGGTATCAGAGCCTTGGTTATTTATCCGGGTTATTACGGAATGGAGGCGAATATGAGCAAGAGTATGTTTAAATGGGAGAAATTATAATGTTTGGAGAAGCAAGATGAAAGACTTGTTGTTTGTGAAGAAGATGCATCTACCCGTTTTTTCAGCTCATAAACCTGAGAGTATTTCCGATGAAGATTGGGATTTCGAGCACCAACAAGTATGTGGATATATACGGCAATGGGTTGAAGATAATGTTCGCAACCATATTGTGAACGAGATACATGCAAGATCATTGTGGGCAAAGCTAGAGACTCTTTATGCTTCAAAAACCGGGAACAACAAATTATTTCTGCTAAAGCAATTGATGACCTTTAAATACAAGGAAGGCAGCCCTATCCTTGATCACATAAATGATTTTCAGGGCGTCCTTGATCAGCTATCTGGAATGGGGGTTAATTTTGATGATGAGATACAAGGACTTTGGCTTCTTAATACTCTGCCAGACTCTTGGGAAACTCTTCGTGTTTCTTTGACAAATTCAGCTCCTGGAGGTAAGGTGACCATGGAATATGCCAAGAGTGGTGTGTTGAACGAGGAAGTAAGGAGAAAATCGCAGGGTTCATCCTCACAAGCAGATATCTTGGTTACAGAAGATCGGGGGAGAGATAGAACAAGAGGCTCAAGGAATAGAGGTAAAAGTAGAAGTAAGTCAAGGTCCAAATACTATAATGTTACATGCAACCACTGTGCAAGAAAGGACACATCAAAAGGTTTTGCCGCAAGTTGAATCAAGACACTAGAGAAGGAAAGAAAGTTGAAAATAATGAGAACAATGTTGCTGCTATTGTTCAAGATGACCTTGTTTTTGCTTATGATGAAAACGTCATCAATTTGGTATCCCATGAGACGAGCTGGATAGTAGATTCTGGAGCTACCTCACATGTCACACCAAGAAAAGATTTTTTCTCATCTTATACTCATGTTGATTCTGGAGTATTAAAGATGGGCAATGCCAGTGAAGTTAAGGTGTTTGGTGTTGGCACAGTTTGTTTGAAAACTAATAATGGTTCAACGTTAGTTCTTCAAGATGTGAAGCATGCTCCAGACTTTCCTTTCAATTTGATCTCCGCAGGAAGATTAGACGATGAAGGTTACCATAATGCTCTCTTTAACGGCCAATGGAAGCTCACCAAGGGCTCGTTAGTAGTGGCTCGAGGAGTCAAGTCTGGTCAATTATATGTGACACAAGGCTCTATTCTTAATGACTCAATAAATCTGGTGGAAAGTGATAGTTTGTCAGAATTGTGGCATCGAAGATTGAGTCATATGAGTGAGAGAGGGATTACGTGTTTGGCTAAGAAAAGTTTGCTTTCTGGAGTAAAACAAGCAAAGCTGCAAAGGTGCATACATTGTTTAGCTGGCAAACAGAAAAGGGTTTCCTTTCATAGCCATCCTCCCTCAAGGAAGCCCGATTTATTAGAGCTAGTACACTCTGATTTGTGTGGTCCTTTTAAAGTAAAGTCAAAAGGTGGTGCACTTTACTTTGTGACCTTCATTGATGATCATTCTCGTAAGCTCTGGGTGTATCCTTTGAAATCTAAAGATCAAGCACTTGGCGTGTTTAAGGACTTTCAGGCCTTAGCTGAGAGACAGACGGGGAAGAAATTTAAATGTATTCGCACTGACAATGGTGGTGAATATTGTGGTCCCTTTGATAACTATTGCAAGGAACAAAGAATTCGTCATCAGAAAACTCCGCCCAAGACGCCTCAATTGAACGGTTTGGCAGAGAGGATGAATAGAACTCTAGTTGAGAGAGTTAGATGCTTACTTTCAGAGGCTAAACTTCCAAATACATTTTGGGCGGAAGCACTTAACACTGTTGCCTATGTTATCAATTTGTCTCCTGCTGTTGCTTTGGATGGTGATGTCCCAGACAGAGTTTGGTTTGCCAAAGATGTTTCTTATGATCACCTGAGAGTTTTTGGGTGTAAAGCTTGTGTGCATATTCCTAAAGATGAGAGATCGAAACTGGATGTCAAAACTAAGCAGTGCATCTTTATCGGTTATGGTCAAGATGAGTTTGGGTATCGTTTTTATGATCTAATTGATAATAAACTTATTAGAAGTCGTGATGCAATATTCTTTGAAGACCAAACTATTGAAGATATTGACAAAGCTGAGAAGATAGATTCTCAGAGTAATGAGAGCTTAGTTGATATTGATCCAGTTTCAATTGCTAAGGCACCTATTGCACATGAAGGAACCCAAGACAATGATGGAGATAGTGATCAAGATCAAAATGATCATCATGGTGTAGATGTTATGGATGCTCCAGTTGATGAAGTTGTGGTTGATCAGCAACCAATTCCTGCACAGGTAACTACTACGAATGCTCCTGAAACCTCTCTTAGAAGATCTACAAGGGAGAAGCAAAAATCCATGCGCTATCCTCCTGATGAGTATGTACTTTTGACTGACATGGGAGAACCTGAGAATTATGATGAATCCATGCAAGATAATCACAAAGATCATTGGATCGAAGCGATGGAAGATGAGATGAAGTCACTCCATGAGAATGGCACATATGAGTTAGCGAAATTGCCGAAAGGTAAGAGAGCTTTATCTAACAAATGGATATTCAGAATAAAGCAAGATAACCATACCTCTGCGCCTAGATACAAGGCGAGGTTAGTTGTTAAATATTTTGGCCAGAAGAAGGGAGTTGACTTTGATGAAATTTTATCCCCTGTTGTGAAAATGTCTTCTATTCGTGTGGTTCTAGGCTTAGCCGCAAGTCTAGATTTAGAAGTTGAGCAGACAGATGTCAAGAGTGCTTTTCTTCATGGTGATTTAAATGAGGAGATTTATATGGAGCAGCCTGAGGACTTCGTAGTTAAGATTGCAAATAAACATGAATTTTGCAGAAAATTGGCAGGCATGAAGCCTGTCAATAGTTCCTCTACTTGAAGACACATTTGGCCCCTTGGCTGGAGGGGAGTTTGTTGGGCACATGCCCATGTTGTCCAGCCAAAGGCCCAATGGCCTAATCCTATTCTCTTTTGGTTTCCAATCCTATTTGGAATTGGATTCGGTTTATTCCTATTTTGAGTGGGTTTTGGCTTTAAGAGAAAGCACCACTCATGATCTATAAATAGGACAACCTTGGAGAATTATTCTATGCTCATTGATACAAGTCTTCGAAAGACTTAAGCACATAAGAGTGGGTTTTGAGAGAGCTTTCATCAAGAGAGAATAGAGAAAAAAAGTATTTGTTTTGCTGCAGATTTTTATTCCGACCAGCCAACTTCAAATCACGTTTTCCGATTCGTTAACCGTTGGATCGGGCTGAAATTTTGGCTGAGTGTTCGTAACATCTTGGTCTTGGATTTGACGGTGGATATCGGATTTGGAGGCTCGTAGCATCTTATTTCGAGCCTCGAACAACAGCTTCATTTTGTGGATTATACTCTTTCTTCAATTGATTAGTTGTTACTCTTGTTGCTATTGTTGCTCCGTGTTTGGCCCTTGTTGTGTAGCCAATTTGGAGAACGTTTGTAACCCTCTTATTGTTATAGTGGAGTTTTTTGGATCTTTGTGATCCCGTGATTTTTACCTTCGATTTGAAGGGTTTTCCACGTTAAAATTTGGTGTTCTTTGTCTTCTTTATTTTCGGGTTTGCCTCTTCTTCGACATAACAAAAAAGATATTTCCTCAAATTCAAAATTGTAAAGGGACATAATGGACAAATAACACTTTTCTCTCCGTGATATTTATTTATTAGAGGAGTCAATAATATGTTTTTTTTTTAAAAAGTATTTTGCTTGAAACCAATCAAAGTGGAAACAAAGTGAAGTGTTATATTGCATTGTATTAGATGAGTCAATAATTTGCTTGGAATCCAATCAAAGAGGAAAAAAAGTGATGTGTTACACTATTCCATTGTAGTGCTGGAGTCAATAAATTGCTTGGAATCAAGTCCAAGAGGAAACAAGTCAAAATATATATGGTGTGGAAAAAACCTAAAGATATGAATGGAAAGATGCCTTCAAATCTAATATTTCCTCCATGCTTCCCAAGTTTTGGTTGTGACTTGTGTGAAATAAGAAATCCATTCTAAACTAAAGAAATTGCTTTTATCTTTTGTTTGAAAATTCTGTAATTACTAGATTCGGCCGAAATATATGTACAGACAAGCAAAAATATGGAAAAGGAGAAAGGTAGGAGCTTATGCCTTATTGAAACGTGTCAGGGGACCAACAGACGTACTAAGATTTGCAGGACCCATAAAATCAGTAGTTAAAGTAGAAGAAAAGAGTATTAATCAGTGTGTACAAGGCTCGTGTAAATGTATAGGCTGGCAAGCAGAGGCTATTATCTGCATTTGCATGAGAGTGATAGATGCAGTCGTCCCGTCCCATCTGTCCTCTCCTTTAAAGCACTCATGGGGACCCTTTGCAGTTATGGAACTCCTATCTTCTCCGTCCCTACTGTGACTTAGGCCATCTTCAAGGTTGTACAAAATTTTCCACCAAATTCAAATTTGATGTAAAATTTGGTATTTTTTTTCTCCAATGGAACACCAAATCTTGCACCATTATAGTGCATGAATAGTGTTGCACCAAATTTGGTAGGTTCTCTATTGACTGGTAGCCTTATTTCACATTATTTTTGATTCATAAAATCTATACCTATAGAATTTGCTAATCGGCTGTTCTGTAGAAAGAAAATTAGTTGAACTTAATAAAAATCAAAAACAAAATAAAGAATCCAAAAAAATGCGATTTCTATGTATGGTTCCACATTTCATGTACATGCAATAAAATACCTCGAAAGGTTTAAAGATAAGAACCGCATCGCCATCTACCAAAACGACCGGAAATGTTTCAAAAAAAGTAGGCATATGACGTACAAAAAGTTCACGCCCTTCTTTATCTCTAAAGATAGGGTGTCCTAACCATCCAACCACTATTCCATCCCCGTTATCCATTGAACCCGCTCTGAATAATCCCCCTTTTGCCGGATTATTGCCGATGTAATCATAAAAAGCTAATTTTTCAGGAATTTTAGACCAGGCTTCTAATAAACTTTGATTTGCAACAGTATTCATCACATAAAATTTGATTTATTATTATTTTATTCATCTTTTTATTTTTTGAACTTTTAATTTATCATATATTGTGTATATAATTACTTTTTATATTAAGATCTTTATAATTTTAATTTTATATCCTATTTTTTTGATATATTAATTTTTGTATATATTATATTTATATAAAATTATAAGTTAATTTTATTATTATTATAATTGTATAAAAAGAAATATAACCATTATTTAAAAATAAAAAATGCAAATGGGCTTTTGTAACCAAGTGTTCATGAATACAAAGATGTTTCCCCAGTTTTGTCTCTGGTGTTTGATATGTTTCATTTTATTTGAGCTTATGGAGACTCCAAATGTATGACTCCACCGGCCGGTGTTGATATCGAGCCTGGATGGAAGTATATTTCTCTGACCTTTGATTGATTATCATGGTTCTCCGTTGAACCCCTTGCCTTTCCTCGAACCAAGCCTGGATTGGACCGCTAAACTCGGGTCGTCGGGACCCCTACTTTGGGTTGAATGGAAGTAACACCTCGAGCCCTATGACCTGGATTTATCATTTAGACCCCGCGGT
>NW_017675344.1:64192-69583 GCF_001879085.1 Nicotiana attenuata
TTTGCTCGGAGGTCCGAGGATAGGGACGGCCTTTAAGTTTTTGAGCGTGGTCCCGGAGTGGGGGTATATTCAAAACTCGGGCCATCTGGAAGTTTGTTTTGATCTTATCGTGAATATCCTTAAGGCGTTGCAGGTAGATCCAAAACGAGGTTTTTACCCGAATTTAGGTGGTACCCTATGATCAAGCCCATATGGGCGGAGCATAAATGCTTATTTCCTTGGAGCCTAACTTCCCTTTGATGGAGGTCCGCCCCATGCGCANATGGAGGTCCTCGAGGCCGGGTACCACCTCGAGGCTGCCATAAGGGCATTGTGAGGCGCAGATGAGTGATTATATAGGCAAGGCATAGAGGCAACACTACTGGTGCTATTGTCCCCCTTATTTGTACTCTTCCTATGTGGTTCTTTTTTTCTTTTTATTAATAAAACTAGCCCTAGGCACCTGCCTATTGGATTTGCTAAAAAAAAAAAACCTAACACCAAATTTCACACCAAAATGGTGTAACACCAAATTTACTCCAACCATTACACCATTTTTTACACCAAAAAATAATATTTCTTCTCTCTCTTCTATATTTTATTATTATCTTCTATTTAATTTCATTTTTTATTTCCTTCAAACAATTACTATCTTTTTTCCTTTTTCCATATTCATTATATATAATTCACACTCACCACTTATATAATTATTTATTACAAAATTATTTTAATGGATAAATCAACTAAAAGTGAAACATTGATAAAAGATAATTATAATAAATTTTATTTTATGTATTGTTAATTTTCTTTTTTAAATTTTAGTTTTTACTTTTCAATTTTAGCAACATTAGATATCTTAGTTAGGCTCCAAGAGGCCAACGTAATCATCGCCAGTCTCGAGGTGGTACCCGACCTCGAGGACCTCCATCAAAGGAAAGTCAGGCTCCAGGAAGCCAGTAACATCCTCACCAATCATGGTGTAGCTGTCGGCAAAGTCTCACGAGGGCATATAATCTCATAGCCATTTGGATATTTTTCCAAAGGCATAGGACTAGATCAACACAAATCGGGCTAAACCTCACCTTACTAATCCTATTGAGGCATAGAAAAAGCCTCACCTATTAACATGCATGTAAAAAGAAAGAGCTAGCTAGAACTAGATATTCTATGATCATCACAAAGTTTATAACATACTCTGTGATGATATTACATAGAACTATGCTAATGTGATGATAGAATAAAAATATGTAGAAAAACAGTAGTGTTCTCTCTTTTCTAGTGTTGTAAAATCTTCAATTTGTATCTGCTTGTCTTCATCCTCTATCTTCTTTAAAATGTCTTCAAATTTCATGCTTTATTCTTTGAACGATTGGACTTTGTGGATGTAGTTTGAATGGCCTGTTTTTGTTTCGCAACTTTTGTTCCACGCGAGGGCTTGAAAATTGCATTGTTGGAATATTTGTGCTATGTGCTTAATTGCCCGTTAGCTCCCTCGCAACTGGAACAATGTCCAATGGAGCACCAGAATTCTGTTGAGATTTTGTTCTGCCTAAGACCTCTCTTGCATAATTTTTGAATTTGCACTCACCTCTTTATGCTGCAGATCTTTCTCACCATGTTCATGTGCACCAACCAAGGCATCAAAGGAGTTAGAACATTTAAACTCTGCTGCTGCCTCCAGTTTTTTATAATCTGACGCTGCCTTCTTACTAGGTGATCGATGTACTACAGACCAACCCTTAGCAAGTGATTTTTGCCCATGTTGAGATCCTGCTTCCAACATATCAGTAGCGTTCTTGTTGGGAGATGTTCCACCTACTTCACTAGTATCTCGTTTGCCAAGAATTTCAGTAACATCATCTCCTTTGGCAATTTCATGTTCATTCCAGTTAGCATTACTATGTTGAGAAGTTCCTTTAATAACCTGTTGATCCTTGTCTTTTCTTTGATCAATAGGAGTTTGCCCAAAGCCTTCAACAACTAATTCAATATCTCCAGCCCCATCCAAACTAGCTGCTTGTACCACTAAATCGACATTGGCCACTGTACCAAATTGTGCACCTGCTACTGCTGATTTCACCACTGGTTCACCAGGTGCAACAGTTCGATCACCAGTTGTTTTCATTGCAGTAGTAGCCTCCAAATTTGCACCTACACCAGTTGGTAAAATTTCAGCTCCTTCAACATGTCCGGACAATGTAACCAAATTTGCAGCATGTTCCTTCGAAGGCTTATAAATTGCAGCAACACCATTCAAATTGGGAAATTACCAGCTATTCCATTTATAAGTAGCTCATTACAAAAATTAGCCAATTGATAAAATATTACTAATATTAGCCAAATTAGCCAATTAGCTATTTGTAGCAAAAAAATATCAAATTTTTGCTTTGTTTTTAGTGGGTGCTATTAGAATAGATTGGGCACAACTTAAGGAGCTTGAATCTCAGTTTTGGGATGATTTGGTGAAGTTTTGAGGTGGTTTGAATTGAAAATTCGAAGTAAAAACTGAACATGAAAATAATGATATGTGTATCACACTGTGTATCATTTGTGTATCACATATGTATCATATTTGTATCAATTGTGTATCACATGTATATCCATGTATACCTGTGTGTGAGATACATGCGTGATACATGTGTCGCAGAAGACTTTTTTGAACTCGATTTAATTACGAATTTTGATACAAAACCAGTCCAAATCACCTCCAATTTTCCTCAAATTTTGTATATTGACTTATCTATATATTTTCAATGAATTTCAAGTATACCCATTGAAAAAGTTCCTTTTTTGTTTATATTTTTGGAATATTGTATATATTTTTGTATTTCATCACCTTATTTGCTACCTCATCCATGAATTTCCTTTCCGTCTTCATCTAGTGTTGCTAATTACACTTAAAATATGAAAGGTGATTTTTACATGTGATTCTTTGAGAGAAAGAACCCTATTATTTGGTTTTTCAATTTTTGTTGGCTAGTTTTAGTAAGTCTATGACTAATGGCTAGAGGTTGGTAAGTTGAGATTTATTTGGGACATTTGTGTAAGTTTCCCTTCAAATTTGACTCTACATTAGATGGAAATTTTACTGCATTACCAATATGTCCTGCCCCTTCTACCTTTTGTTGATTATTACCAATGTTTGCTTGATTCAAAACCTCCCCTTGCATATTAAGTTTATAAACTGAGGCAGCCATATCAATTTGACGATCCTTCCTATCTGCAGAAACTTTCAAAGTATCACCATTGGCTTTGTATTGTTCACAGTAGCACTTCTTTTTCCTCCATCTATTTGCAAAGCCTGCTGCATGACAGAGTTGTCTTTTGCTTCTTCATCTCTTAGTTGCACACCTCTTTTGGCATTAAGATATGCCCTAGCATCACCTTGCAATTTATCCAGACTGCCCAGTCCTTCACTTTCATCCGCAACAACTACATCTTCCTTATTTTTTTCGATTTTCCAACGGCACGATCTTTCATCATGCCCTTGATGCTTACAACAGGTACAATATTTAGGAAGATTATCATATACTAATTCCTGATAATGCTCGACTATTTTCCCAGAAATATTCTCCACAATATTAATCCTAACTCTCTTAGGATGTTTGTCCAGTAAATCAAGTAACACGTTAACCCTCGCCGTACTTGATCGCGTTCTATCTTGAGTCGCTTTGTCCACTGCTAATGGCTTTCCCACTGCTGAAGCTATGGACATTAACGACCTTTTTGCGAAGAAATTTGCAGGCAAATTTGGTAAAGAGTGTAGAATCCATACCACTGCTTTTGACGTTCTTCACGAGGATTAAATCCTATCGTCCATGGGAATGATCTAAAAAAGAATTTGTCACCCTTCGCCTTAATATAACCTGTGATCTTGACAGAATTTGAACATAGTCTTCAAAATAAATCGCATCTGACAAAAATATGTCTAAACTCCAATTGTCCAACGTTACAGTTACCTTTAATATCAAGTTTGTTTTGAAATAACTCGTTTGATTTCGTGTAAGCCTGGTTTACCATACGAGAACTTGAGAATTAACAAGTTTGGTGCAATCCTTCTTCAATGGTGAATGCATTAACTTCTTCGATGGTGAATTCCACTATTGGTTCTCCATGAACAATGTTAATAGGAGTCCAATATCGAATATCGACAAAAACTGCGGCAGATTTCTTTGTACATAACTGGCAGCGTAGGTTTGTTTGGATTGGTATTAGGCAGTGTTTCATGAAGGTTTGGTTTGTCTCTCCCACAACCAAAGGCTGGGGAGAGCTCACAGCTGCCATGGCTGCCAAAGCTCACGAAAAATCTCCAAAGCTAGAGAGCGTTTTCCAGGAGAGAGCTAGAGAGCGTGGAGAGAGCCTCCCCTTTCGGTGTTAGGGTTGGAGATGGTCTTAGACATCTTTTTTTTCATACTCCATCTATTTGAAAAATTGAACTCCTTCCTGTCCACAATAAATGACAATTTGCTTTTGGCACATCTATTAAGAAAAATTATAAATTCTATACAAAAATATCAAGTATGATTAAAACTTCCCTTAATAAAATATTTAATGTGAGAAGCAAGAAAACTTTTTAGGAATATTGTACATAAGGGTAATTTTGTAAAAATAAATTGATTTTTTCTTGATTATATAAATTGACACTTATTTTGGACAAAAATAAAAAAAGTAAATTGGTCACTTATTCTGGACCGGAATGAGTACTATTTTTTTATTCATTTATTTTTAAAAGATTGATTTTTTTAATTATTTCATTATAAAAATTATTTATAACCAGACAAATACATGACAAGATTTCAGATTACAAGTTCCTAAAAGTTCAGGCCACAAAATGCTATGGCTTATTTATGTAACGGATCGACCGGTCATTTTGTGTAATTCGCCGTCGTTATTCTCTTTTTGATGCTTACACATGTTGGTTGATGGTTTTATGACTTACGGGATTGGTTAGTTTTGTTGTCCGGGAAGCTTTCGGGTTGATTCAGACCCTTGATTCTTGACTTAGAAGTTTAAATTAGAAAATATTAACCAAACTTTGACTTTTGTGGAAACACTCCGGAACTCTGTCTTATGTAGCTTCGTATCGTGATTTCGGACTTGGGCAATACCCGAAATGCATTCAGAAGTCCGTAGGTTGATTTGTGTCGATTTGCGAAATTTTGACCAATTTTGGAAGTTTTGAAAAGTTTGACCGTAGGTTGACTTTTAGCTACGAGCTCGGGATTTGATTCTGGTCACTCTTGAATGGGTTTGTTATCGTATTTGGCAACTTGTCTGCAAAACTTGGTGTCGTTTGGAGGTTATTTAATAGGATTCAGACGTTTAGTTGTAAATTTAGAGATTCTTGAACTTTACGTTGAAATCATGCGTTTAGTATTGATTCAATAGTTTTAGATTTATTTTTGAGGTTTG
>NW_017675345.1:0-69569 GCF_001879085.1 Nicotiana attenuata
ATATCCCTGGTTTTACAAGAATCAGGCCATGTAGTAGTTACGTGGGTTCGATCGGTGGAATATACCGATGAAAGTTTTTGCAAGAACGGACACGAGATGTGGAAACGGCCATGGTGAGCGATTAAGGCTCGAAATAGTTGGAGGAACCGGAGCGAGAGTGCTCCTACTAGGATAGCAGTTTCTCACTAGTTACCTGCAGATAAAAGATGCTACAAACATGTATTTGTGCGGAAATTTAAACATGATGCAAATTCCCTTTGGACCATGAAAGTTGTCTTCGGACGGTTTAAATATGACGTCCTCAGACTATGATGTCCTGGGCTATGAATTACTTAGTGAGGGATTCGCAGGCCATGAAATCACATTCTCGGGCCATGAAGATGGTGCCTCCGAACCATGACGCCTTTGAATAATGGTATGTAAATTTGATGGATCCTCAGGCCATGGCATGGTGTCTTCCGGCTATGAGGATGATGCCTTTAGACTATGATGCCTTTGGATAGGTTGGCGATATTCAGCCCATGATATGCAATAATATGATGTTAACAAGATAAGTCTTAGTCTTGTGAAATGGAGGGCAAAGCTTAGCCCGATCGAAAAGCAAATAAATAGTACTAAAAATAGAGCAATATTTGTGCAAGGAGGGACAGTGTTTGGCTCCATGCAGACGGGGAGGCAAGGATTAACCTCATGCAAGTATGGAGGCAGGGATTAGCTTCATGCAAATAGGAGGGAAGGATTAGCCTCATGGAGTCAATGATTAGACTCATGCAAATAGGGAGTCGGGGATTAGACTCATACAAGTATGGAGGCAGGGATTAGCCTCATGGAGGCAAAGATTAGCCTCATGCAAATATGGGGAGGCAGGGATTAGCCTCATGCAAATGGGGAGGCAAGGATTAGCCTCATGCAAATATGGAGAGGCAGGGATTAGCCTCATGCAAATGGGGAGGCAAGGATTAGCCTCATGCAAATATGGGGAGGCAAGGATTAGCCTCATGCAAATGGGGAGGCAAGGATTAGCCTCATGCAAATGGGGAGGCGAGGATCAGCCTCATGCAAATATGGGGAGGTAAGGATTAGCCTCATGCAGATAGGGAGGCAGGGATTAGCCTCATGCAATTAGGGAGGCAAGGATTAGCCTCATGCAGGTAGGGAGGCTAGGATTAGCCTCATGCAATTAGGGAGGCAAGGATTAGCCTCATGCAAATAGCGAGTAGCAAATAAGGGTAGCATATGTCTTAGCTGGAGATATATTCGCTGTCTGAGGGACTGATTGATAGTGATCTTGTTACGTCTATATATATTTGCGGACGCTATTGCTACGTCAGATGTACCTGCATTCAAAGAAAAATTGTAAGTTTTGTGGGGGGAGGTTGGTTCGTGCTTCTATCCGCTGGCCTTGCTTTGCTCCGTTCTGGAGGCCTTTCGAGTTTCCCTGGGTAACCTGACTGTTACGGAAATAGAGTTTTCAAAAATATGCAATTATTTATAAAAAATAGAGTTATTTAGAAACATATCGAAATATCTAGTAATTTAGATGAACTAGTGACTGTAACACATTTCAGAGACACTGCAACTTTCTTATGTTAGAATTTTGAGGGTCCTCCTCAAAATTCTGCCCCAGTTTGGTAGATGATCCTTCGGCAGTTTGTGGGTAATGAGCCTTGTTGAACCTTCTTCGGAATTTTGAGAATCCTTCTCAAAATTCTGCCCCAGTTTCTTAATCGATTTCTGACTGTTTGGCATTGATAACTGTGATTTTAACACTTTTTATGCCCATACTTGCCTATGCTTTATGTGTGAATTGTCATAAAATAGACCCAGAATGCTTACAAAGTGCGCTTGATTGCAGGTTTGAGCGACAAGATGACGAGAGTCAAAAATCAGCTCGAAACGGAGTGAAATCTGCTCAAGTGTCAAAAATCATTGAAGTAGGGACAAAAAGGACCTAGCGCGGACCGCACTAATTTGCTGCGCGGCCGCGCTAGGAGATTCAGAGAGCATCCATTTCAGGGGTTTCCATGCGTGGGCAGCGCTCTTTTCTACGCGGTCAGCTCTGCTGTCCACGCGGTCGCGCTCCATTGTTGTGCGGTCCGCGCCCATTAGCCTGCGCGGCCGCGCTACCTCTTTTGTGCGGTCCGCGTCCCCAGCTTCAGAAGTGAATGATCGAAGGCCAAGACCCCTACGCGGCCGCGCTGCATTTCTGCGCGGTCCGCGCCAGCCCCGCAGGGGTATTTTTGTCCAGTTTTTCTAGCATAGTATAAATAAAATATTTTATTATTTCTAGGTGAAGTTTTAGTCAGATAGGAGCAGCACTCGTGAGACTCAAGTTTTAGCCTATTTTGGGCATTTTCATCTTGTTTTATCGTGGATTCTTGTAGATTAACATTTTAGTTAATTAATATGTTGATTTTATCTACTACTTCTTCAATTTCTGTTGCTATTATGGCTAGCTAAACCCATTAGCTAGGGTTGTGGCTCAACCCTAGTGTGGGTAATTAATGGGTGTGATTGTTTAATGCTTGAATGATGTTGGATGTTTGATATTTGGGTTAATTTTATGTTTTAACTAGGATTTGGTGGTTGCAAACACTAAGTCTAGCTTAGTGAGTCTTGACTCTTCTTGAGAAAGAGTGTCTATGACTCTAAAATTAACCCAACAAGGAATTGGGATGGACCCATGAGAATGGTAGTCCCAATTAACGGGTAAACCTCGAGAGAGTAATTACCCAACTTGAACCATAAGTTGCTTGGCTTGTTAGCCTACCCAATTGGTCTCGAGAGAGTCAATTGGGCAAAATCACTCTTTCTACCGAGAGGCGTGAGAGTGAGTGCAATCGTGCAGCGGTTATAGCATAAGCCCCATAATCATCATTCTTGTATTAGGAATCTCTACCCGTTAGTTGACCACCTAGGTAAATGCCACGACCCTAGTGCCTTTCTCTATCTTGCATACAACCTAGAATTAATATCTTAGCATAATTTAGTTATAATTAGTAGTTGTTAAATTTTAGTTGATAATCATAAAAACCCAAAAATGATAGAAGATCAATTAGAAGCAAACACGCATTTCTAGGCTAAGCAAATATCCAACTCCCTTTCTAGATCCCTGTGGAAATTGACCCTGATACCACTATTGGGTAAAAGTATTAGCGCCCACTCTTCCTAAGGTTGAGTTCGCTGCGCGATAATCAGGCATATGTTAGCGTTGGCTGGACTTGCTCCGGAATTTCGAGGGTCCTCCTCAAAATTCTGTCCCAGTTTCTGATCTTGGGGGGGGGGGGGGGGGGAATGGAAATTTTATTATGGTATGACCGAACCCATAAGGTTGCCTACGTATCCCCTCTCAAACGGGAATTAGGTCAAGCGTAGTTCAATTATGGACGTGCTTAAACCGGTCATGTCATCATATGACCATGCGAAAATGTCCTCATACTCTTTTAAGAAGCGGATGTACTCTTCCTTCTCTATTGGTGATAAGTGAATACTGATGCGAGTGTCCTTAACGGTCTCGGCGTCCCCCAAGTCTACTGCTTCAGTTTTGTCCAGGTTGGACTTAGGCTTATTCTCGAAGTTTTCAACCTCCCTGACAACTTCCTCGGGTATCTCGTCTTCTTCATCCGAATCACTATCCTCATGTTGCGTTACCTCATTACATGTCACAGTCACCGGTTCATCAGGAAAAGTAATAATAACGCTATAGAAAGAAAAAGTGTAGAAATAATAATGAATAATAAAGAGCAATGCATTTGACTAAAACTGAAAAACATCCAGACAAGTACAGCTCGATGAATCGAGCATTTATTTTGAAACAAATAAGTCTTTAAAACAAAGTTACTGAAAATCTTAAGTGCCTAGAATGGCTATGGAAATAACATATGCAAAGCTACCCAGGGACTCGACGGGCCTGGGATGGTGAGGCGATCCACTTTCTGAGAGCAGCTCCCTTCTCCACGGTCTGAATAGTGAGGCCTTCTTCCTCCTCCTTCTCAATTATTGCATTGCAGTCCATGTCTCCGTCCTCCAAGAACAGATTCTTCAGCCCAACTAACGCTTCCTCTTCTGCAGTTCCCCATATTGTATCAGCTTGGTGAAAGGCTTGATCCAGACGTGGCACTGGTTGCTCGAGAGGGTAGTACGGTCCATGCCATGGAGGCGACCAATCATTATACTCTTGCCATGTGTATTGATATCCGAGCCCAAAGGTAGTACCATGACCCTTCAGCCATATCGATTTAGTGATACCCTGGAGATTCTTCCCAAGCCCTTTACCGGGTTCATACCCAGACCATGCCAGTATGCTCTCTATTTTACTGCTCCACCATTTATCCTTCTCGACGGTATTGAACGTTCAATATGATGATAGGTTTTCCCTCCTAGCCTTCTTCTATTTCTAATAACCGGGATGGTTTGACTGGTGTAAATGGGGTTACTCCCGTCCCCGTGAATGATCACCTCCTGATGGTTCCATCCGAATTTCACGGCTTGATGTAGTGTGGATGCCACAGCCCCAACGGCATGGATCCATGGTCAGCCTAACAGAAGATTGTATGAGGCCGGTATGTCGAGCACCTGAAACTCGACGTCGAACCAAGTTGGCCCCATCTGCAAGCACAGGTTAATTTCCCCGATCGTGGCCCTTTGAGACCCATCAAAAGCTTTCACATTTATGCTTCCTGCCCGTATTTCATGAAAACCTTTGTCCAATCTTTTCAGAGTGTCCAATGGACAAATATTGAGGCTTGAACCTCCGTCAACCAAGACACTGGCAATGAAGTAGTCTTTGCATCGCACTGTAATGTGCAGTGCCCTGTTGTGATTCAGACCCTCAGATGGCAACTCATCCTCGTGGAAAGTGATTTTGTGACTTTCCAACACCTGTCCTACCATATTAGACATCTCTCCACTGGTGATATTATTGGGCACATAAGCTTCACTCAACACTTTCATCAAAGCGTTCTTGTGCGCTTCTGAATTTTGTAACAGTGAGAGGATGGATATCTGAGTTGGGGTTTCGTTCAAATGATCAATGACGGAATACTCCCTTGCTTGTACTTTCCTCCAAAGGTCATATGGCCCTGTTTCAATGACAGGCTGCTTGGCAGTGGCATCCTTGGTCCTCCCAGGTGCTCAGGTGTATAGATTCTTCCGGTCCTAGTCATTCCTTGTACGGCATCGGATTCCTCCATCTTTGCCTTTCCTTTTCGCCTAACTTTGGCAACATAATCCCAAGGTATTGCTTTTTGAGTGGAAAGGAGGTGTGGTTGATACTGTCACTGTAAAAGGTGCGACCACTTCTACTTCGAACGGGGCAGGGGTGGCTACGGGTGGAGCCACCTCTACCTCAAATGGAACTGATGTGGCTACCTCAACCTCGATTGGCGACTGAGTCTGTACTACAATAGGAGTGAGTGTGACTGAGGGTTTAAAGTCATCACCTTCCCGAATAAGCCTAATCGACCCCTCAGGATCCCACTCTTCATTCGTTTCTATCACATGTATTCCACCACCTCTATGATTAGGGAGAGGGTTGTTGCGAACATTGGGTGTGGCCTCCTTAGCCTATATGACCTTGTTGTCAATCAGCGTCTGGATCTTGTCTTTCAACGCTCGGCATTTGTCAGTGGTGAGCCCCTTTATACCGAAATGGTATGCACAAGTTTTGTTAGGATTGACCCATTGGGATGGATTCTCTAATGCCACAACGGGAACAGGAGTGACGTAACCTGCAGCTTTCAACCTTTCATACAGCTGGTCTATGGGTTCAGCGATAGCAGTGTACTGTCTAGGTGGTTTGCGGTCAAAATTGGGTCTTGGTCTTGGATAATTTTGGCGAGTCGGAGGTGACTGGAAATGAGATGGTTGGGCGTTATAGGTATGATAGACAGCGGCTGGTTGGGAATATCTAGGAGATGATGGTTGATATGTAGGTGGTGGTGCTTGGTATGTGGATGGAGGTGTTTGATATGTGGGCGGAGGTGTTCGATATGTAAGTGGAGATTTCGGGCCCTGAGCCACCATTACTGCCCCAACGTCTTTCTTCTTTGATATGCCGCCTGATTGCAATGCTTTATTTGTGGCCTGTAATGCCTCAAAATTCGTTACCATCCCACTTTTGATGCCTTCCTCAATTCTTTCCCCAAGCTTGATGGTATCGGAGAATTTATGGTTTTCAATAACCATCAACCTTTCGTAATACTGCGGGTCCTGTGCTCTGACGAAGAACTTGTTCATCTGTTCTTCATCCAAAGATGGCCTGACCTTGGCCGCTTCCGACCTCCAGCGGGTAGCATACTCGCGAAAAGTATCAGTGGGTTTCTTCTTAAGATTCTGGATGTAGAAAACATCGGGTGCATTTTCTGTGTTGAACCTGAATCGGTCCATGAAATCTGATGCCATACCTACCCAATTGGACCATTTCTTGGGATCCTGGCTGATGTACCAGGACAAAGCATCACCAGTAAGACTCCTCATAAAGAGTTTCACTCGGATCTTTTCATCCTTTCCGACCCCGACAAGCTTGTCGCAATAGGTCCTTAGATAAACCCTAGGATCACTTGTACCGTCAAACATCTCGAACTTAGGAGGTTTGTACCCCTCCGGCAGTTCCACATGTGGCTGTATGCATAGGTCTTCATAATTCAAACCTTCTATCCCTTTGCCGCCTTCGACACCCTGAACCCGACTTGTCAATTTCTTGAGTTCTTCAGCCATGTTTTTAATGAGCTGGTCCTTCTCTGAGGATTATGGTGCATAGGAAGTTGGTTGAGTAGAGTGAGGTATGGTCTCCACATATATGGGGTTGTTTTGATGAGTGCCAGGGACTTGGGTGTAGTGATGGTCATTGGTTGAGTTTTGAGGATCGGGAATGGGTTGTGGTGTGTTTTTGGGAGTGTGTTAAGTGGCGGTTGGTGGGTACTGGATTGATTCATGGTGGTGCTGTGGTAGAGTTGGTAGTGGTAAGGGATTGAGATTTTGGGGTGGGGTTGTGTATTGATGTGGTGCAGGAGGGTTTTTTGGGTGTTGATTTGATGTATTTTAGGGAGGTGCTGGGTTCTTTGTGTTTTGTTGGTCGATGTCGGGGATATTCAGGGTGAGTGATAAGTTCGCCAAGTTGCGTACCTGCTCAAGATCTCCTTGTAGCTCCAGTATCTTTTGTTCCAATCTCAAGACTAGATCATTTGGTGCCGGAGTACTCCGACCGTCTGAAGTTTCTGCGTTCTCAACATTCTCCTTTCGAATACCACTTAAGTCGTCCATTTTTGTTTTTCCTTTGCCTTTTGTATTGCTTGGAGGAGGAGGAGGTGGAGGGCCTCTAGATATGGTATGGTACGCTGATGATGCCAGTATGAATGAACCAACCTTAGGGGATGGGAATAATAAAAAATAAAGGAAAAAACAAAAAGGTAGCAAGTTAGTAAGGGTTTTGAAATGTTGCGGTATTTAAACACATATTGCGGGAATATAAATTCGCGACCTAATTTGGGAGTCTCATTGTGCCCGAGGTAGGCCTAGCGACAAATAGATTTGGAGAACTTTAGATGCCAACAAATGCCTCATTTCATAATATGAAAAATAGACGAATCCCAAAATGACAGTAAGATAATAGAAAAAGTAAGTCACTACTGGCACTTGGCCTTCTTACATTTTAGGAAAGCAAATAAATCTAGCCTATTTGGTCCCAGAAGGACCTTCCCCAGATTCGATCTTCCTGACTCCATCGTACAGGTCCCCCAGCTCGCGCAGACCCAGCAGCAAGTAGGCTCTGGCCAGATGTCCTCCTTCAGTTCCTTCAGCGTTCTGGCAATCCTCGATCCTCTTTATGACTTTACCCTCCAGCTCCACTATTCCTCGCTCTAGATATTCCAACTTCCTGTTGGAAGTGACTGCCATTTCTTTCCATTCTTCGATCAACCTCACATTCCTCTCATGTATTTCCCGGTGCCCATTCCCAGAGTCGTGGACCCTCTTACGCAGCCTGTTGTATTTGACTTGAGCTTCAGCTTCTTCGTCTAAGATTCTATTCCCTCGACCGGCTCCTGGCTTCACCATTCCCTTTAGATTGTCTTCTAACCATGCCGGGTAGAGAGGTTTGCACCCTGCATGATACCTGTCAGGCTCAATGGTGTTCTTTTCCATAATGATTTTGCAGTGCCACATGTGCTGGGCTTGGCACTTGTAAGGGACATCGTTGTCTTGAAAGTCTGCTCTGAAATGACTCATCTTGGCAACCCTTGGTACAACCTATTTCCTGTCTGCTTGCCTCATAACTCGGATAGGGACATAAGGGTATATTCCTCTCAACCCAATCAGCACCAAGTGTGGAGCGTCCCTGGATCTGATGATAAATTCGTCTGTTGGGAACCATTCAAACATCCATTGCACTTGTTCCTCGGTCAGATTGTTGAAGAACTCTACCCACACTTTGGCACTTTCCGACTGAGCAAACCTGTCCGGAATGTAGGTCATCCGCTTGGGGTGATGGAAGGAAATATGGTCATTCCAAGCCCTTCGCGGAAATTCTTGGTGATACTGGCCCCTTTGAAGATGTTCCAATAACCACAACTGCAGCAACGGGTTACAACCCTCGAAATGCTTGACCCTCTTTGACAGCGCTCCAGAGCCCTGTAGATGTCGGCTATGATCATGGGGACTATAGTGTATGTCTGTCCATTGATCCCTTCCATCAAAGTCTTGGCGACCATGGCCAACCTAGTGTGGATTCTTTCCCTTTTCATTGGGAATACTATCAGGCCCTAGAAGCACACAATGAACACGAACACTCTGCGGTGGATGTGGCCCCGAGAAGTGATAGAAAGCTCATCATGGAAGGTACGGTATGACTTGCTATGGCCATACCTCTCATACAGATATTCGAAGGGTATGTAAGATTCCTTAAGGCATCCCAAGTCAACATTTTTCTTTAGCCCCATCATCTTTAAAACCCTTTACCAGTACGGTTCTCTGGCACCAAGAACCCGGGGCTATCCCAAGTCAACCCCGCAAGTCCTCCAATTTCTTCTAGAAGTGGTGTTATTTCTATGTCGCCAAAACGGAACACAGCCCTTTCACTATCCCAGAACAAAGTGGCAGCCTTGATCAACCTATTGTTTGGCTCAATGTCTAGTAGAGAAGGTAAATTGCCCAAGTGCTTTCTTACGTGCTTCTTGTCACTTGAGTAAAGGTCCTCCCACCAATCTAGTAGCAATGGTGGAATGTTGCTAACCATACCGAATCTGGGGACCTCGTGCCTCATTTTCTGCAAAACCAAAAGGTTAGACCTTTCTCCCCCACCAGACTCGACTATTTGTACATTCATGATTAGCATATTGGCATTTAGTTCTCCAAATTAATGCACAGAACGTGGTTGTGCCCGTTGGGATTATGGAAACCCCGGTGGACTTTTGGATAAGGCTTTCCTTAAAGGATTATTATGTGGACAACATATTAATCCGCCTAGGTTTGACCATAATGCATGCACAATTACGATCAGAGTAAGGTTACTATGGGGGTCTAGACTGGTACCCTCAAGCAGACAACTTGGGGGGGGGGGGGAAGGCACGGAACCGTCGACTGCACCGCTGATCGACTAGTTTTACCGCATATAAGCCTTTCCGAATTTAAGGGTAATAAATTTAAAGAGCGCAACCACTCATCAAGCGTTGCTATAGGATTGTGATACACAAGAGTGGAATATGATGTGGAGTATATGCAACAATAACAGCATGTTGTCAAGTATTTGAACGTAAGAAAATAATAAATGCAGTATTTAAATAATTGAAAGACAGTTANGTCGGAACCCTTCCAAAACCTATTCCCCGCCTTTCCCGTTCCTTCGTCCGGCCTGGTACTAAACAACGCCCAGCAACAGCAATGCCAAATTCTGTGGTGATAGAACCAGACAAGGAGATGCTCTCAAGGTTTGAAAAGGTGTTCGATGAAGTGAATATGGTGGAACCCGGCGAAGGCCCGAGTGAATTTGATGTGCAGTTCATGGGATCTCAGGCTAAGCTCAATAACTGGGAAGCTACTCCTCTTCCAATTCGGAAGCAGTCGTGGTAGTTAGTTTTGGTTTTTCTCTTTGAGTACTAAATCTGGATTATTTCCAGGGTTGTAATTCAGATTTCTATGTTCCGTCCATTTTGGATGAGTTAAACCTTGTTATCTTACAATTATAATGAAATGCAATTTCCTCTTTTCTTCTCTCCTGATAGTCTTTATTTTCTTTTCTCTTTTGTACAGTCCCTTTTATGCTGATTCCAATGATGTGCCATGCATAAGGAGTCGCCGGCCTAGTCTTGATAATCAATGTGAAATAGTAATACAGGAAATTGAGTGTGAGGATGGAGGGGAATACGATAATGAGGAAGCTTTGGAAGAAATCAGTAAAGAGTTAAATCAATTTGAGGAAAAACCCAAACCTAATTTGAATGACACAGAGGCAATCAATTTAGGGGATCGGGAGAATGTTCGGGAAACAAAAATAAGTGTCCATTTGGAAGCCCCGCTCAGGGAGGAGATAATTAAATTGCTGCTTGAATACAAAGATGTTTTCGCATGGTCATATGATGACATGCCGGGTTTGAGTACCGATCTGGTGGTCCACAAATTGCCTGTCTATTCGGCGTACCCGCCTGTCAAGCAGAAGTTGAGGAAATTTAAAACAGATATCAGTGTGAAAATCAAAGAAGAGGTTACCAAGCAGCTTGAGGCGAAGGTCATACGAGTTACTCGATACCCTACCTGGTTAGCTAATGTGGTGCCTGTACCAAAGAAGGATGGGAAGACCAGAGTGTGTGTTGATTACCGTGATCTCAATAAGGCGAGCCCGAAGGATAATTTCCCACTTACAAACATCCATATATTGATTGACAATTGTGCCAAACATGAGATTGCCTCCTTCGTGGATTGTTACGCAGGCTATCACCAGATTCTGATGGATGAGGAGGATGCGGAAAAGACAGCATTCATCACGCCTTGGGGGACGTATTGTTACAGGGTCATGCCATTTGGGTTGAAGAACGCAGGGGCAACGTATATGAGGGCAATGACTACCATGTTCCATGACATGATACACCAGGAAATCGAGGTCTATGTGGACGACGTGATTATAAAGTCAAGGAAACAATGTGACCATGTTAGGGATTTGAAGAAATTCTTCCAGAGACTCCGCAGATACAACCTCAAGCTTAATCCAGCAAAATGTGCATTTGGAGTTCCATCAGGAAAGTTATTGGGATTCGTGGTAAGTCGGCGCGGTATGGAATTAGACCCGTCAAAGATCAAAGCCATCCAAGGGTTACCACCGCCAAGGAACAAGAAAGATGTGATGAGTTTACTTGGCAGGTTGAATTACATCAGCAGGTTCATTGCCCAGCTTACAACTACTTGTGAACCCATTTTCAAGTTGTTAAAGAAAGATGCTGCGGTCAGATGGACGGACGAATGTCAAGCAGCATTTGATAAGATCAAGAAGTATTTGGCTAGCCCACCAGCGTTGGTCCCGCCAGAGCCAGGAAGGCCCCTGATCCTTTACCTGACTGTGTTAGACAATTCGTTTGGTTGTGTACTGGGGAAGCATGACATCACGGGAAGGAAAGAGCAGGCGATTTACTACCTCAGCAAGAAGTTCACATCATATGAGGTGAAATACACTCCACTCGAGAGGACGTGCTGTGCTTTAACTTGGGTAGCGCAAAAGTTGAAACACTACTTGTCAGCATATACTACCTATCTCATCTCTCGGTTGGACCCATTGAAGTATATTTTTCAAAAGCCCATGCCCACAGGGAGGCTGGCGAAATGGCAAATCCTGCTTACGGAGTTTGATATTGTCTACGTGACGCGGACCGCCATGAAAGCACAAACATTGGCTGATCACCTGGCTGAGAATCCCGTTGATGACGAATATGAGCCTTTGAAAACATATTTCCCGGACGAGGAGGTAATGCATATTGAAGAATTAGAACAGGTCGAGAAGCCTGGATGGAAACTGTTCTTTGATGGAGCTGCCAATGCCAAGGGTGTCGGAATAGGAGCTGTACTGATTTCTGAGACAGGGCAACACTACCCTGTCACTGCTCAACTCCGTTTCTATTGCACCAACAACATGGCTGAGTACGAAGCCTGTATCCTGGGACTGAGACTGGCTGTAGACATGGGTGTTCAAGAAATCTTGGTCATGGGTGACTCGGATCTTCTTGTACACCAGATTCAGGGAGAGTGGGAAACACGGGATTTGAAGCTCATTCCATACCGGCAGTGCTTGCATGAACTTTGTCAACGGTTTCAGTCAATAGATTTCAAACACATTCCAAGGATGCACAATGAGGTTGCTGACGCTTTGGCCACCCTGGCATCAATGTTGCATCATCCGGACAAGGCTTACGTGGATCCATTACATATCCAGGTTCGAGATCAGCATGCCTATTGTAACGTGGTGGAGGAAGAATTTGATGGTGAGCCATGGTTCCATGACATAAAAGAGTATCTTCGGATGGGAATATACCCGACACAGGCTACAGGAGATCAAAAGAGAGCAATTCGATGCTTGGCAAGCGGGTTTTTCTTCAGTGGAGGAGTGTTGTACAAAAGAACTCCAGATCTTGGGTTATTGAGATGCATAGATGCCAGACAGGCTACAGTTATCATGGCTGAGGTACATGCGGGAGTTTGCGGACCTCATATGAGTGGATACATATTGGCAAAGAAGATCCTCCGAGTAGGGTATTATTGGCTTACCATGGAACGGGATTGCATCAGTTTCGTGCGCAAATGCCATCAATGTCAGATACATGGAGATTTGATTCATTCTCCGCCCTCGGAATTGCATACAATGTCGGCACCATGGCCCTTTGTTGCTTGGGGAATGGACGTTATTGGACCGATTGAGCCAGCAGCATCAAATGGACATAGATTCATTTTGGTAGCCATTGATTATTTCACTAAATGGGTAGAGGCAAAAACCTTCAAATCTGTGACCAAGAAGGCAGTTGTTGATTTCGTGCATTCAAATATCATATGCCGGTTTGGGATCCCAAAAGTAATCATCACAGATAATGGTGCAAATCTCAATAGTCATTTGATGGCCGAGACATGTCAGCAGTTTAAGATCATGCACCGCAATTCCACTCCATATCGTCCTAAGGAAAATGGAGCAGTTGAAGCAGCTAACAAGAATATCAAGAAAATACTTCGGAAGATGGTAGAAGGGTCCAGGCAATGGCATGAAAAGTTGCCTTTTGCTCTGCTAGGTTATCGCACTACCGTCCGCACCTCAATAGGATCGACCCCTTACTCATTGGTATATGGAACTGAGGCCGTAATACCCGCAGAGGTTGAGATCCCGTCCCTCCGGATCATTGCTGAGGCAGAAATTGATGATGATGAATGGGTTAAAACCCGATTGGAGCAATTAAGTCTGATTGACGAAAAACGACTGGCAGCAGTATGTCATGGCCAACTATACCAACAGAGAATGGCAAGAGCATATAACAAGAAGGTGCGTCCGCGTAAGTTTGAAGTAGGGCAGTTGGTGCTGAGACGTATCCTACCTCATTGGGTTGAGGCAAAAGGAAAGTTCGCCCTAAACTGGCAGGGGCCATTTGTTGTAACCCGAGTGTTGTCCAATGGCGCTTTATATTTGACAGATGTGGAAGGAAAATGTGTAGAAATGGCTATCAATTCTGATGCAGTCAAGAGATATTATGTATGATTTCTTTATCTTTGTGTACTTGATTGTATTTGGCATATTTTGAGATTGAAATGACGAAGGCATTTTGTTCTGCTATCCAAACACTTTATCCCTTGTTACCCCTCTGAGCCTTAATTACTTTCTTGCATACCCCTCTTTCGGAATCAATAATCAAGCTCGTAAGGCCGAGCAGGGAAAGAAAATGGAGACACAAGAGAAAAACCGTGAAAAGGGAAAAGAAAAGAAAAGAAAAGAAAAAGAAGAAAAAAGAGAAAGAAAAAGAAAAAAGAGAAAGAAAAGAAAAGAACAGTGAATGAAACAGGAAAAGAAAAAAAAGGAAAGAAAAGAAAAGAAGTAAAAGGAAAGAAAACAAAAGTGGAAGAAAAGGAAAGATCGCAACAATGAACGTAGTCGTCTGAACTACGTTTGACTTGATCCCGAAAGGGTACGTAGGCAGCCTCAATGAGGTTCAGTCATAACAAAAGAAAATCCAAACAATCCCCGGGAAGGAAACTGGGGCAGAAGTTATGGTTATTGCATGAGATATGATTCCGAAAGTTGTAATAGCAGACCCACGTTTGAGTTATTTTGAGCTTCTATACCTTTCTTTCTAAACCCATCCAAAAGCCACGTTACGGTCCGAAGAAAGACCTTCTGATCAATCTTAAGAAATGTCAATACAAGCAGGTAAAGTGATTTTGTTAGGGACAACACTCCAGTGCCAGAAGGAAAGTGATGAAATGAGAGAGTCTTATTGGTGAAAACCCTCACGGGCACCATAAGGCGAAGTGAGTTTGAAAGATATTAAAACAAGAGAGTCTTATTGGTGAAAACCCTTACGGGCACCATAAGGCGAAGTGAGTTTGAAAGATATTAAAACAAGAGAGTCTTATTGGTGAAAACCCTCACGGGCACTGTAAGGCGAAGTGAGTTTGAGAGATATTATTGGTGAAAACCCTCATGGGCATCGTAAGGCGAACATGAGTCTTCAGATAAGGAAGTCTGTGGTTGAAAGATGTTTGAAACAGGGTGAAAGAAGCAAGGTTTGGGTTTTGTTAAAGATCGGGCGTGAAAGTATGAGGCAACAAATGTGGTAAGTAACAATGGATTGGTTGGACAGACTAGGTTGGGATCCAAAGTGCATGGCACGATCAACGGAATCAGCCTTTCCGCTCAGATAAGTCTTGTCTTTTTCTCTTCATTACCACTCATGCATTTCCAAAGTTTTATATCCTCAAAACCCCTGAGGTCATTGCATTTCATCCTTTTGAAATCTGTCTATAAGACGTTTTAGTGTCAGTTCTATTCAAAAACAAAAGAAGGGTGTCAAAGCTAACTACCAGCTTCCCAGTTGGGTGGCACAACAAGTTGGAGACATGTCAAAAGAGAGTAAAACATGAAGGATCAATAAAGTCAGGGGAATAATCAGACGTTTGCAAGGAAGAGGCAAGGTTCACAGGAAAGGAACAGGAACACCAAACAGTAATATGAAGTAAACATGGGGGTCATCGAGGTTTAAGGGTTGAAAGTCAATTGGGAAATCGGGGCAAGTCAAAGTAAGTCCAGGAAGCAAGTCAGGGTGGATGTCAGAAGCGGGAGCATGGCCAACAAGAATGCCAGCAGCTAGTCACCATTCTACATTAACAAAGTTTTCTTTGATTGAAACAGGGGCAGAAATTTTCTTCGTCGTTATTTTGTCGAAATCAGGCGCCCACCTGGAGAACAAGGGAATACTTTTCAAGTTTTAGCAATCAGGCGCCCACCTGGATAACAAGGGAATACTTTTCAAGTTTCAGCAATCAGGCGCCCACCTGGATAACAAGGGAATACTTTTCAAGTTTTAGCAATCAGGCGCCCACCTAGATAACAAGGGAATACTTTTCAAGTTTCAGCAATCAGGCGCCCACCTGGATAACAAGGGAATACTTTTTCAAGTTTTAGCAATCAGGCGCCCACCTGGAGAACAAGGGAATACATTTCAAGTTTTAGCAATCAGGCGCCCAACTGGATAACAAGGGAATACTTTTCAAGTTTTAGCAATCAGGCGCCCACCTGGAGAACAAGGGAATACTTTTCAAGTTTCAGCAATCAGGCGCCCACCTGGAAAACAAGGGAATACTTTTTCAAGTTTTAGCAATCAGGCGCCCACCTGGAGAACAAGGGAATACTTTTCAAGTTTCAGCAATCAGGCGCCCACCTGGAAAACAAGGGAATACATTTCAAGTTCAGAAATCAGGCGCCCACCTGAAGAACAAGGGAGTACTTTTCAAATGTCGGCAGTTAAGCATCACTCGGAAGAATGGCAGAACTTCTCCGATCATAAGGCAAGGAAACAACGAGGATTCCACCGGAAGGATACAAGTTCAAGGCAACAAGAACCGCAAGATGAAGAGATAGATAGGACTATTTGTAATTCATAGATCATAGCTTAGTCCAGCTTCTTTTATTTTTATACGGTGTAATAAGGAGGTCAGCGAGCAGTAGCACCAACAACAGCAGTGAAATTGCCGCTCTTGGTAGTCCCAGCTACCAAACCTTCCCGAACTACACTGACCTGATTCCTGTTTAGCCCAGGATATGTAGGCAACCTCTGAGGCAGGGTGCAGTCAAGCTTTGTCAAAAATTGCTTCACACGGAATATGCAAACGGGCAAAAATCGTTCATTTCGGCTCACTTGTCTTTGCACGAAAACTCTTCGTGTTTCCGGGCAAAGAGGGGCAGCTGTGAGCACGTGATTTTTGCCCTAAGCAGTAATTCCCAAAATTTCAAACAAAAACAATTTTTTCTAGTATTTTTTGTGAATTCTGTGGCATTCTTTGGTAATTGTTGCATTTTTTTTATTTGTGCATTTTAATCCATATGAAAATACCAAAAATATGCATTGGCATTTAGGGATTTAATTTCACAGTTTTTAGTATTAATTAGTCTTAGAATAAAATATAAAGAAAATTGCAAGAAAATAGTTCATTGCATTACTAATTATTGCATTTGTTTTTAAATAGAGTTACAAGTAATTTTAGGAGTTAAATGGTGTAATTAGGTCTTTGCTTTGTTTTAGCATAAAATCAGAAAAAATAAATAAATGCAAAAAATACAAAAAAATAATAAATACAAAAAAAAAGAGAAAAATACAAAATGAAAATAAATTGAATAAACAGAAGGAGAAGGTGGTCTTATGCCCGAATTGGGCTAATTATTCTGGCCCAAAAGAAAAAAAAATTCCCCAACCCACGTACCAAACCCCAGGCCCAATACCCCATCCGGTCCAGTTCCCCCTCCCTTTGCAAAACGACGCCGTCTGGCGTCAATCAATCCTATCCGTCCATTCCCCATGATCCGACGGTCCANTTTTGTCTTGTAGAAATATGAGGCACGAAGTCCCTAGATTCGGCATGGTCACCAACATCCACCCAAGTCTGCTAAGCTGGTGGAAAGATCTTCACTCTAGTGATCAGACTCTCGTCAGAAAGTATCTCGGAAACCTACCTTCTCTCCTGGAAATCCAACCCAACAACAAGATCATAGAAGCTGCCACACTGTCTTGGGATTGTGAAAGGGCTGTATTCCGCTTTGGGGACATTGAAATGACACCCCTGCTAGAGGAGATAGGAGGATTGGCCGGTCTAGTCTGGGAAACTCCGGGTCTGCTGATGCCTGAGAACCGTAAAGGCAGGGGTTTCCTCAAAATGATGGGTTTAAAGAAGAATCCAGAATTGACATATCTGAAAGAATCCTACATCCCTTTTGACTATCTGTATGAAAGGTACGGTCACAGCAAATCCTACCGTACCTACCCTGACGAGTTTGCTATCACATCCTTGGGGCACATCCATCGAAGGGTCTTCGTATTCATGTTTTGTTTCCTGGGGTTGATCGTGTTTCCGATGAAGAAAGCAAGAATCCACACCAGGCTGGCTATGGTAACAAAAACCCTAATGGAAGGGATCGGTGGGCAGCCATTCAGCATCGTGCCCATGATTATTGCTGACATATATCGAGCCTTGGAGAAGTGTCAACAAGGAGCGAAACACTTCGAAGGCTGCAATTTATTACTCCAACTCTGGCTCATGGAGCATCTCCAAAGGGGTGAATACCGACAAGAGATTCAGCGAAGGGACTGGGATGATCACATCGCTTTTCATCACCCAAAGCGAATGAATTACATCCCTGATATGTTCGCTCAGCTAGAAGATGCCAAAGGATGGGTAGAACTATTTGATACCTAACCGAAGAACAGGTTCAATGGATGTTCGAGTGGTTTCCTACCGAGGAATTCATCGCCCGATCCAGAGATGCACCTTTTCTGATACTGATCGGTCTGAGGGGAACATATCCTTACGTCCCTCTCCGAGTTATGAGACAAGCGGGTAGGAAGCAAGTTATACCTAGGGTCGACAAGATGAGTCATTTCCGGGCTGACTTCCAGAATGATGATAGTCCTTACAAATGCCAAGCTCAGCATATGTGGCACTGCAAGATCATAATGGGGAGAGATACCATCGAGCCAAACAGGTATCATGCTGATTGCGCTCCTTTCTACTCAGGTTGGTTGGAAGACAATCATGATGGTCTGGGCCAGCCAGGGTTTGCTTGAGGTCACAGGATTATAGATAAAAGGGCCGAGGCACAGGTCAAATACAACCAACTGCGCAAAAGAATCCGGGAGTACGAAAACGAGCATCGCGAGATTCAAGAGTCTAACCAGAAGCTAATTGAGGAATGGAAGGATATGGTTGTCAGTGCCAACAAGCGACTAGGATACTTGGAGCGAGGCATAGTGGAGTTAGAGAGAGAGAGTTTCTCAAGAGGGTCGAAGACTGCCAAAATGCTGAAGGAACCGAAGGAGGACATCTAGCCAGGGCCTACCTATTGCTGGGACTTCACGAGTTGGGAAGGCTGTTCGACGGAGCCAAGGATGCCGAATCTGGGGAAGGTCCTTCTAGGACCAAGTAGATAGGAGTTTTTCTTTTCGCTTTATAAAATGTAATAAGGCCAATGGCCATTAGTGATTTTCATTTCCTGTTTATTTAGTGTCAATTTTGGGATTCGTCTATTTTTATCAATAAAATGAGGCATTTAGCATCCTAAGTTCTCCAAATCAATTTGTCGCTAGGCCCACCTCAGGCATAAAGAGGTCCCCAAATCAGGCCACGATTTACATTCCCGCACTGTGTTTAAATACTACAATACTCTTTATGATATTCACTGACTTGGTTACCTTTTGTTTTTGTTTTGTTTTTATTATTCACCTCCCCAAAGGTTAGTTCGTGCACTCTGGCAACATCATCCTATGCCACGAGATCCAGGGGCCCTCCACCCACTCCTCCTCTTAGTCCTGTCAAAAACAAGAACAAAGGCAAGATGGAAGATTTGAACAACGTCAGAAAGGAGAATTCAACTGAACGGGTAGAGTCCACTAATGGTTATGGTACTCAGGTTCCTAAGGAAAATGTATCCCAACTTGAACAGAAATTGCTGAAATTCCAGGAAGAGCTCGATCAAGTCCGGAATCTGGCAAGCCTGTCATTTTCCCTCAGCACCCCAGATATCACCTTTCCCAATACTCAGAACCCTACACCACCTCAAAACATCCCGAAGCAACAGAATCACCCCACTCCTCACACTATTCCACCAAAGACCCAATACAACACCTGCCACCTCTCAAATAACACTCCGCTACTCATCCCAGAACTCCAAAAGTCCACAAATGACCACTTTCACACACACCATAACACCCCTATCTACGTGGAGACCATGCCACACTCCACCCAGCCCATCTCAAGCACACCTAAGTATGATGATAAAGACTTGCTCGTCAGGAACCTGGCTGAGGAACTTAAGAAATTGACTAGCCGGATTCAAGGTGTTGAAGGAAACAAAGGAATTGAGGGGCTGAACTATGAAGATCTTTGCATACAGCCCGATGTCGAACTGCCCTTGGGGTACAAACCTCCGAAGTTCGAGATGTTTAACGGTACAAGCAATCCAAGGGTACATTTGAGGACGTATTGTGACAAGCTGGTTGGAGTAGGGAAAGACGAGAGAATCCGCATGAAGCTGTTCATGAGGAGCTTGAAAGGAGATGCGCTGTCTTGGTACATCAGCCAAGATCCAAAGAAGTGGTCAAGTTGGGTAGGCATGGCGTTCGACTTTATGGACAGGTTCAGGTTTAACACAGAGAACGCGTCGGATGTGTTCTATATTTAGAATCTAAAAAAGAAGCCTACAGAAACATTTCGCGAGTATGCTACTCGCTGGAGGACCGAAGCTGCTAAGGTCAGACCTGCCTTAGAGGAGGAACAGATGAACAAATTCTTTGTCCGGGCCCAAGACCCGCAATACTATGAACGACTAATGATGATCGAGAGCCACAAATTTTCCGACATTATCAAACTGGGTGAAAGGATTGAAGAGGGTATCAAAAGGGGTATGGTTACAAACTTTGAGGCCTTGCAAGCTACAAATAAGGCCTTGCAGTCCGGTGGTGTGTCCAAGAAAAGGGACGTAGGAGCCATGATGGTTGCACAAAGGACCAAATCTCCTATCAAATACCAAACTTACCCAACACCTCCACTCACATATCAGCCCACTCCGAACTACCAAGCACCCTCACCCTCCTATCAAGCTCCACCACCCACTTATCAATCACCTCCGTCTCCCACATATCAGCCTACATCACCCAGATATTCCCAACCCGCACATGTCTACCAAACCTACAATGCTCAACCATCCCACTATCAATCACCTCCTGCAAGTCAGAACTTCCCTAGACCCCGACCAAATTTTGATCGCAGACCTCCAAAATAATATACATGTCACGACCCAAATCGAAGGGCCGCGACAGGCACCCGGTGCCTTACTTAACCGAGTACCAACGTAGCGTATCTTTCTTATCACACTATCATCGGTAAATGAGCCAGAAAACCCGTCAATACTCAACATATGACGACCCAACATGATATACAAACTTATACATGTGACATACGGGCCTATAAGGCCAAAACGAACACTCGTACACTGAACATAGGCCAACAATGCCATACAATCTTTCATATGCATGACACCTGTCTACAAGCCTCTAAGAGTACATATTAGGTTTCGTGGTTCTACTCAGTCTAAGGTAATTTTATGCTTCATAAAGGTCGGGACAGGGCCCCGCCATACCAATCAATACATGTCCAAATTTGTCGACTTTCGACGAAACTTATTTTCTTCAATTGGTTTAGCTTCTAAGCTTTCCAACCCTCTTGGTACTCGTTGTGAGCACGTGATTTTTGCCCTATATATGAATAATTCCCAAAATTTCAAACAAAAACAATTTTTTCTAGTATTCTTTGTGAATTCTGTGGCATTCTTTGGTAATTGTTGCATTTTTTTTTGTTTGTGCATTTTAATCCATATGAAAATACCAAAAATATGCATTGGCATTTAGGGATTTAATTTCACAGTTTTAGTATTAATTAGTTTTAGAATAAAATATAAAGAAAATTGCAAGAAAATAGTTCATTGCATTACTAATTATTGCACAGAGTTACAAGTAATTTTAGGAGTTAAATGGTGTAATTAGGTCTTTGCTTTGTTTTAGCATAAAATCAGAAAAAAATAAATAAATGCAAAATATACAAAAAAATAATAAATACAAAAAAAAAGAGAAAATACAAAATGAAAATAAATTGAATAAAGAGAAGGAGAAGGTGGTCTTATGCCCGAATTGGGCTAATTATTCTGGCTCAAAGAAAAAAATTCCCCAACCCACGTACCAAATCTCAGGCCCAATACCCCATCCGGTCCAGTTCCCCCTCCCTTTGCAAAACGACGCCGTTTGGTGTCAATCAATCCTATCCGTCCATTCCCCATGATCCGACGGTCCAGGATCACCCAAGCCTTCTCAAATATAAGTGTAATAACACACGTTATAGATCAGAGACCAAACTGGTCTTCCTCGTACATCACCCCTACCACCGCCGCCCCACCGTGTCGCTGCCGTCCTCCGTCATCCGCCGCCGGCTGGAAATCGTCGCCGTCGGCGGCGATGCTCCGACTAAACCCAAAATTACACCCCAGATTCCCCTTCTCCTCCTTTACCTGAACCCGCTGTCCTTTACCTTCAAATCTTACTGGAATTTGTCGAATATCCGTTCAAAATTTTCCGGCCAAGTCGCCGGTTATGCCAAACGGACCCAAAGCTACACCATTGAATCCCCGTCCCCTCCTCTTCCCAAATCCCCAAATCCCATCCCTCAAATCCCAACCCAGCCTCTCGAATTTCAGATCACAAATCCGGTGAAAACCCTAACTCACCCAAACTGGCCTAAATTCGTACCATATGTCCCTCATCCCTCCCTCGTCATTAAGCCATACCTAGAAACCTTCGAATTGGCCCGGAACATTACAGATTTTAAATCTCAATACCTGCAACGAGGAGGATGAGGCCACGCCGGTTCACGACGGGCCATATCCAAGAAACGTTCGAGAGGAAACTCCTGATGATGCTGAAGACGAGCACGTCGTTGAAACATTAAGGATCTTGAGGGAGCAACAAAAGGCCATTATGGGCCATCTCTCGCGGCATGGTCAGGTCATGACGGAATTAAGGTAAGCGTTGTCCGGTGCTTCCAACAACGCAAATGGTTGAGGTCCAGTTCCTCCCAGTGCTCCCGCAAATCAAACAACGCAGAGGGTCGATAACAACACTCCGAGGGTCGGATCGGTTTTGACAGGGTCAGGGGGAAGGGTAGTGGATCCGATAACAATAATGAGAACGATCCCTTTAAAACCGAACTCATACGGTTCATGAGGGAAATAAATGCCCGAATCGATCAAATTCGGGGTGCACCACCAGTATTGTAAGGATCAGATTCAATGAAGTACATCCAACTACCATTCAAATCGAGCGCTGCACCAGAGTTGATCCTGAAGTGGTTCAAATTGCCAGACGTACCAAAGTATGATGGGACTTCAGATCCTCAGGAGTATATCACCACCTATACAACGACGGTAAAGGGAAACGATTTGGCTCCACATGAGATTGAGTCAGTTTTATTGAAGAAATTCGGGGAGACCCTCACAAAGGGAGCCCTGACATGGTATTCACTCTTGCCCGAGCATTCCATAGATTCCTTCGAGATGCTCGTAGATTCTTTCATTAAGGCCCATGCCGGGGCCAAAAAGGTACAGGCCCGAAAGACCGACATATTCAGGATTGCACAAGGAGATTCTGAATTGTTGCGGGAATTTATGACTTAATTCCAGAAAGAAACGATGTTGCTTCCGGCCGTTCCAGATGAATGGGCTGCAGAAGCATTTACTAAAGGGTTGAATCTGAGAAGCTCTGATGCTTCGAAAATTGAAAGAAATTTTTCTTGAGTTCCAGGCAACAAGATGGGGGGGATGTTCACAATCGGTACGAGTCAGAGATAAGAATTGAGGATGACCAGCTTGGTTTTTCGGCGTCAACCAAAGGCCGATACAGGGAGAAGAATAAAGAGAAATTGAAGGATGATTTCGACACGTATCGACATTCTTCAAGGGGTTGGTTTTTGCCCTATGAGCGGGCCGAAGGACGCGACAGAGGTTTTCGGCCGATGGATAGATTCGCTATCGATATGAGAACTGATCGCAGCCGGAATAATAGGTCATTGCAGGACAAGGAGACATTGGGTTCTCGAGATCCTTCCCACCCCAGGCTTTCCGAATACAACTTCAATGTCAGCGTAACGGAGTTGGTGTCGCTATGAGGAACATTACAGAATAACGGTTCCCGAAACCAATGAGATCCAATGCCAGCCAAAGGGATCCTAATTTGTGGTGTGAATACCATGGAACAACCAGTCAGCGGACAGGGGACTGCCGGCATCTGCGCAAGGAGGTGGCGGCATTACTAAAAAACGGCCATCTTAGAGAATTTTTAAGTGACCGTGCATAAAACAACTACGGCCGCAATCGTGATAATGCGGAACCTTCGATAAAAGGAGAAGATCCCCCACGCTTGACGATCAACATGATTTTTTGGGGGAACAAGATTAATGCTGTAACATCTTCGGTCGCAAAAAGACGAAGGTATCAGTGACCTATAGTAAGAGACTCCGGGAAGTCACTGAGGATGAGATTACTTTCGCGGAGGAAGACACAGATGGACTGCTGCTACCGCCCAACAATACATTGGTAATCTCTTTAAATGTCTTAGATTTTAAAATTAAACGTGTTTTGGTGGACCTAGGTAGTTCGGCCAATATCATCCAATGGAGAGTGTTGGAGCAAGCCAAGCTCACTAGAAGTATCATTCCGGCTACAAAACTCCTTGCCGGGTTCAACCTAGCAAGCGTGACAACTCGAGGAGAGATCCTGCTGTCCACTAATGCTGAAGGGGTGATGAAGACGACCCTTTTCGAGGTGGTGGATGGCGATATGAGCTATAATATTATCATGGGGAGGCCGTGGTTGCACGAGATGAAGGTTGTACCATCAACATATCATCAATTGCTGAAATTCCCATCTCCCGAAGGAATTAGACAAATAAGAGGTGACCAACCGGCAGCAAGGGAGATGAATACAATCTCAGTTTCCAGTAGCAAAGGGAAGGAGCATGCAGCATAATAATTACAGGAACCAACGCCTGTTCCCGAGCCGAGCGAAGTCAACCAGGGGGAGGAGTCACCGGAATCCTATCAGGTACCAAGATATTTCCACGTACCAAAAGAAACAGATGCAACAAAATACATAGCGGAAGAACTTGAACAAGTTACATTGTTCAAAAGTTCTTGCAGAGGAAGTTCCACTTGGGGACATGATTACACCCCGAGCTCAAGTCTGAGTTTATCGAATTTCTTAAATTTAATGTCGATTGTTTTGCATGGTCGCATGCGGATATGACAGGTATCCCGCCAGAAGTGACCGTACACAAACTAAGTCTGGATCCCAACATCCCTCCGGTAAGAAAGAAAAGACGTCCTATTGTCGAGGTCAGAAACAAATTCGTCAAAGAAGAGGTAATTTGCTTGCTTGATGTCGGTTCAATTCGAGAGGTAAAGTATCCTGACTGGCTAGCTAACATAGTAGTAGTTCCAAAGAAGAACAAGAAATTTTGCATGTGCGTAGACTACAAGGATTTAAATAAGGCATGCCCAAAAGACTTGTTCCCACTGCCAAATATCGATCAAATGATTAATGCGACGGCTGGGCACGAGTTAATGAGTTTCCTCGATGCTTACTCCGGGTATACCGAATCAAGATGAACCTGGGGGATCGGAAGAAAACTTCGTTCATAACAAACTTTGGCACATATTGCTACAATGTGATTCCCTTCGGGCTTAAGAACACCAGAGCCACTTATCAGAGGCTCGTGAACAAAATGTTTGAGAAACAAATAGGGAAAATTATGGAGGTTTAATTAGATGATATTCTGGTTAAGTCTTTGAGCGCAGGTGATCTTCTTAAACATTTGCAAGAAACCTTTGACATCTAAGAGAAGCATAACATGAAGCTCAACCTTGAAAAATGTGCGGTCATGATGAGCTATGGTAAATTCCTGGGATTTCTGGTGTCACAAAGGGGGATCGAGGTTAACCCCGACAAAATTAAAGCCGTCAAAGATATCCTGGACCTACTATCGAGCATAAAAGAGGTTAAAAGGCTGACTGGCTGCTTTGAGCATATTCATTTGCCGGTCTTTAAAAAAATGTCGTTGTATCTTTGTGCTCCTCAAAAAGAAGAACAACTTCGAGTGGACCCCGGAAGGTCAGCAGGCTTTGAAGGACTTGAGAAGGTATTTGTCAAGTCCTCTATTACTGTCGAACCGGAGGAAAGAGAATAACTGTTGATTTACTTAGTGGTCTCGGAGGTAGCAGTAAGTGATGTTTTAGTCTGTGAGGATGAAGGTACGCAATCTCGTATTTAAACGTTAGTAAAATTTTAACGGGAGTAGAAACTCGCTGCCCATATCTGGAAAAATTGGCCTTAGCCCTCGTAGTCGCCGCTCAAAAGCTAAGGCCTTATTTCCAACGTCACCTGATAGCCGTGATGACCACTTTTCCCCTAAGGAATATTCTTCACAATCCTGAACTTTCAGGTAGGCTAGCCAAATGGGCCGTCGAAATGAGCGAATTTGATATAGAATATAAACCTAGGACTGCAATTAAGTCGTAACTTTTGGCCAACTTTGTGGTTGATTTCAGTCCAGGTATGTTACCTCTGGCTACAAAAGAAGCAGTAATGGTGTCAGAACCGATATCGGGAGTGTGGACCTTGTTCACAAACGGAGATTCCAAGGTGTAGGGGTCCGGGCTCGACATAATGCTAACCACGCCCTTGGGAGAAACCCTAAGGCAGGCCATAAGAACCGTTCCTCTTACTAACAATGAAGCAGAGTATGACGCTTTGATTGCAGGACTCGAGCTGGCCCGGGGACTGGACTCCGAAGTCTTAGAAATCAAATGTGATTCCCAATTGGTAGTAAATGGTATATGGGATCTTCGAAGCTAAAGATGAAAGCATGCAACAATATGTAATGAAAGTCCAGGATCTGCTCGCTCGGTTCAGGGAATGGTTAGTTACGCACATCCCGAGGGAAGAGAATGCGGAAGCGGACGCACTAGCCAATCTGGGTTCGTTCACAAAAATGAATGGATCGGACTCTGGTACTGTTGTACAGCTTATGCACTCGATTTTGGACGCAGATAGCTATTACGAGGTAAATGCGACCAACTTGGTCTAGTACTGGAGAAATGAGATCATTGACTATCTTGAGCACGGAAAATTGCCTGAAAATCCCAAGGCATCTCGGGCACTATGAACTAAAGTAGCGCGGTACAGTTTTAAGGGAGGTCAATTATATAGAAAATCCTTCCAAGGCTCGTTGGCCCGGTGTTTGGGAGCTTCCGAAGCTAATTATGTTATGCGACAAGTCCACGAAGAGATTTGCAGAAATCACTCAGGCGTGGATTCCTTGGTGTTAAAATTAATTAGGGCAGGATACTACTGCCCCAGGATGGAACAAGATGCCAAGGCTTATGTTACAAAAATATGATAAATGTCAACGCTACGCACCATTGGTACATCAACCTGCAGAGACACGACACTCACTCTTGTTTCCATGGTCGTTCATGAAGTGGGGGATGGATATAGTCGATCCGCTTCCGCCGGTCCCCTAGAAAAGTAGGGTTTCTTTTGATTTTAACTGACTATTTATGTAAGTGGGTTGAAGCAGGTCCTTATCAGAAGATCGGCTAACGCGAAGTGGTAGATTTCTTGTGGGAGAATATAATCTGCATCTTTGGGTTACCAAAGAGATAGCCTACGACAACGGGCCACAATTTATAGGCGCTAAGGTCACAAAGTTCCCGGAAGACTTAAAAATCAAAAGGATCATATCATCACCTTATCATTCGAGCGCAAACGGTCAAGCAGAATCAACAAACAAGGTGATTTTACAAAATCTCAAAAAGTGATTGGAAGCAGCCAAAGGAAAATGCCCCGAAGAACTGCCAGGAGTACTGTGGCGTACTGGACAACAACCAAATCAAGCATGGGGGAGACTCCTTTCTATCTTGTGTACAGAGCAGAAGCCCTGATCCCGGTGGAAGTAGGAGAACTTACCCTAAGATATTTTTGAGCGGACGAAGAAGCAAAAAATAAAGCAATGTTGGTCAAATTGGAGCTGCTCGATGAACGCAGGGACTTGGCGCATATAAGAATGGCAGCCCAAAAGCAGAGAATAGAAAGATATTACAATCGAAGAGCCAACCTACAGTATTTCAAAGTAGAAGACTTGGTTTTAAGGAAAGTAACTCAGAACACCCGTGAGCTCAACGCAAGGAAACTGGGCCCAACGTGGTAAGGCCCCTGTTGGGTTTCAGCTGTCACCGGAAAAAGGGTCATACGAATTGAAAAATCAAAATGGAGTAAAGTTTCTGAGCAACTTGAACGTGGCATACCTCAAAAGATACTATTGCCGATGAGCCTCGCCTATACTGAAAGTATGTGCTGCACTCTTTTTCCCTTCGTCCAGTTTTTATCCCAGTTGGGTTTTTCTGCCAAGGTTTTTAAGTAGGCAGTAACGGAAAGCATACTTCGAAGGAAGCTTCGCCAGCAGAAATAAGACCTTAAAACGACAAGGCACGCAAACAACGGATCACTACGGAACGATTAGATAATCTTTGGCTTGGTAGCAAAAATTCCTACTAGGAAGTAAAATTTGCTATCGGACAAGAGTTACCCGACCGTTCATGAGTACAAGCCACTGGGGGGTTGTTAGATAGTCTTTGGCTTGATAACAAAGTTCCTTGTAAGTGAAGCTTGTTACCGAACTAAAGATTATCTAACCATCCACTAGTGGAATTTCCAAAGGATTAAGACTTCTAGTGTTCAAATTCGTATTCTTCGCATTCAAACACTAGGGGGAATGATATGAGAATACGGCAACAATGACAACCACATTGACCAAAATACGAAACCCGAAAGCAAAGTTACATCATCGGGACCAGGGACTGCGCGGCCAGCCCTGTAGAAACAAGTACAAGTTAGCCACAAGTAATGGAAACATCTTATTAGCACGACGAATGCTTATGCACTTTTGAAAATGAAAGGAATAAAGTAAAGTCATTTTAATTCTATCTTGTTTCTTGTCTGACGATGAATTAACTTTATCATTTGAAAGTTAAACAAGTACTTCAAATGCTAGTGCCGTAATGAACAGGAGACGTCCTCTTCAATAGCACCGTAAATATAAGAGGGTCGTCTCTTATAAAACCCTCACGTTAAAGGGCCAATTTCGGAAGAACTTGTGCCCAGAATCCAAATACTACCCAGGAAAAATACACCCTGTCGCGCCCCCTTTTTCCTCCTCGCGGAGAACGTCCGGCTTTCGACATTTCATGGGGGAATAACTCGTTTCCTTTTGGGAATTGGGTATTTGAAGAGTTGCCACCTAACGAATTATGGTGCGTTAAGGCACCTTGAACAATTAACTCATGGACTAATTTGCATTACCAGAGATTAGGGTAAGGGCTCGAAATAACCTAGAGGGGAAGGTGTTAGGCAGCCCTCGCGGTCCACAACGGTGGGTCCAGGCCGAACTTATATGAATCAGTCATTTGAACAAGTATAATTTCACCACGTATTTGCAAAATAAGGGGGCATATTTTCATATTCTAAGCACAGGTACGATTCAGGCAAGAGATAAATTTGCACATGTATATGTAAGAGAAGAAAGTTTATTAGAACACATATAGAATTGGGAAAAGGGGGTCCTAGGTTGGTTAGCCTACTGGATCATACCCATACAATGCCCGGAAATCACTCCTCAATGAGGGGCTACACGTGACATTAGCGCATAGTCATCATATCTTTACTACCCAATTCCCTCCCCTTGGTCATAGCCTAAAGCGTTCTAGCAACCTTGAAAGATATCCTATGCTTGCACTACCCGTCCCTTCCTTGTGGCCCTGGAGGTATTTAGGACCTCTAATTTAGGTAGTTCTAGACCATCCTAAGGTGTTTAAAGGAGAAAAGTCTAAGCGTCAACTAAAAAAAATTGGAATGCATTAAATAGGGAACAATTAAAGGCTCGCATTTTACCTCCACGAGCAGAACAAATAAATGCACGTCTCAAACAACTGTTTCAGGTATTTAAGAGAGAAAACCTTAGAACATGATATCTAGGTGAGCAGAGAGTATACAGTATTGAATTAGGACCAAAGTGCCAAAGACCTATTCAGCTTGCCTACTGATTTTAGACCTGTTGAATGTGAGCAGACTCGAATAACAGAACATAGTTGCAAAATTTTAATCACCCTACAGGCTTGCCTAGGCGTATAATAGTGATGTCCTATGAGCATGGTATCTATTATTGATCCGGAATGCAGCAAAACAGTAAATGATTTAGACGGACAACTTGAGGTCCTATAAGCATGCTTTCTAGCAATATTAATTAAGGCAGCATTTGAAAACTTATTAAAAAGCAGACATATTAGTTAATTAAACCGATTCAGAATAAACCGGCATGAATTAAACTGTTTTTCTAACTAAACTGGTTTAAGTCCTATAGGCATGATTTCTAATTAAACATAAGTTGAAACAAACATCATTAATTTAACCAAAGTGAAACCCCTATAGACATGATTTCTATTAGATCTTATGTTAACCCTATAGGCATGATCTCTATTCTGTGAAAGTAAAGCAAACATCACTCATCTAAACCAAAGCAAATCCTATAGTCATGTTATCTAACAAACACATTTGAATCAACATGGACCCTATAGGCATGGTATCTACCCAATTTTACCCACAACATATGATTACCCACCCTTTTTCACTAATCACCCAAATGTTTGTTTACAATTAATTATTACAGACCAGGAATTGAATGAATTACATAAATAGAATAGAAATTAAACTATAGGGAGCCTGAAGTAGGCCCAAAGTGGTTTCCAAGCCTCCAGCAGTCTCAAATGCCCAAAGTTCCAGAGCCAATTTCATGTCTAGGTGTGTCAGAGTTCCCTAAGGACCTCAAGGATCCCGGGAAATGCTCACACCTAGACCTTTCTCAAATAATAACTGATTTATGTGCAGTGTGGCCAGCCCTGATATGCCAGAGTTCAAAGAGATCTCAAGGGTCTCAAGGCAGTACACATACCAGAGGGGCAGGACCTAGTATTCTAAGAGTAAGTGGAAGTGCATAATGGTTTGAAAGAGTTTAATAGACAGTATAAAGAAAGGTCTTAGGATTGAAAAGAATTTCTGGAAAAAATATCAATACTGATTTAGTGATAAAACAGTTTGAGAAAAGTGTAAAGAAATAGTTTGCAGTCGGAACACAAGTCATAGAACAAGCAGACTTTAGGAAGTACTTTGGCAAACAACTTTCACACAAGGGAAGAGGGGTTGGGAGCATAGAGAGTACACCTTAATGGAGCACACAATCAACAAGATACATAGAGCTTTTGAAGGGTTCTTTAGAACTAGTAGGTCAGATAGAATGCAAGTTATGCAGCAAAGACATGTTGAAGACAGATAAACACAGCTAGAGTCACTCTAAGGAGATTAGATAACTTAGTAGGAGAGAGGCAGAACAGGCAAGGACTTATGCTAGGCAAGTATTAACAAGTGAAGGCATGCTGATTGCATAGAAGCAAAGTTTAAGCATGCTAGATAAACAGTAGTCAGTCAAACATGCTAGTTACATATGTAGACATGTTGAACAAAATAACAAACAAGCAATTAAAGTGGAAACATACTAATCACTGGTTTGAATAGGCAATATTAGGCATGCTGGGTAAGCATAAACAGAAGCAAGAATGGACTCAGGCCATATGAACTAAAACAGTAAGTAAACACATAGGTTTTGATTCTTATAAATTAATCAGAAGCATACCTAGTTAAAGAAAGAAAACACAAGATGTGAGCAAGATATTGTGCAATTTCCAGCCTTGGCTTGCAGCCGGCTAGAATAACAGAGATCACAAGTAGCAAAGAGAGCAGAGAGAGCCGTTTTAGAGGGTGTAAAAGTGGTAGTTATTGAACTATTGTTCGTGTCAGAAGTGAGAATAGGAGGGAGTTTATATAGTAATCAAGAGTTAAACAAAATAAGGTAAGGGATCAATTACGTAGTAATTAGGGAAATTCACATAATCAATCACACACGTAAAATCGGTATGTCTTCCCCTTAATCAAGGGATAATCAATCAATGGTAAAAGCAGGACAGATATTTAAGGCAGAGAATCAAACCGAGTGAAGCAGTAAGAATCAAAGATTTTGTTAATGAAAAGAGTATCAGACCAAAAATAAGAACTTTAGAATAGTCCAGGGTTTAAATGAAAGAGAAAATCACGTAAAGAGTCAGCAAATATCGCAGACAATCCAAACAGGCAAGGAAGGAATAATCAGGGCTCAGCACATAGTTTTTAAACGAAGCAAATCGGTAAATCAAAATTCAAAATAGCCCTGATTTAAGGAGAAAAATATAGTCTTACCATGAATAGTCAGAATGAACATATACATATAAAATCAGTAGAAAATTTGAACCAAGAACTTAGTATAGGCATATTAGGATAAAAAAAATCACGAGACATCTAAATGGCTAAAGAAAAATCACAAGAACCCAGGCAAGAACAAAGTCAGTACACAAGTACTCAGAAACCAAACAAAGAATGTCGAAAAATTAGGGCTTTTAGTATAAACGAGTTAAAATTAGAGCAACCTTACGAAATCAGTTAAAACATATAAGAAACAAAAGATTAATCACTCAAAATTACCAAATGTTTGGAAAAAGAAGTTTCCGGAAACCCTAGTTTAGAGAAAAATGAAAAATCATTTAAAAATCAGACGATTCTTGTAAAGAATCAAAAGGTTCTTATAAAACTCATACGAAATAGGTCCAAACCATCTTAGATCTGTACACATCTAAGAAGTTCAGAATGAACAAATTAGGGTTTTGAGAAGAACAATCACAGAGATGAAGAAGCAAGCTTAGAAGCCCCTAGATTCATGACGATATAGGAAGATCTTACTCGGAACCAAACCGGAACAGCCTGAAACAGGCGAGAAAGGGCCATAGATGCAAGCGGACCGACCCTGGTCCCTCGAGGACCTTAGAGATGGCAATAAACAACGTGAGGGAGGCCATTAGAGGCCTGGTGGTGGTGGGGAAACACCATGAAAGGCAGCAGATGACCGGCGATGTGGGTAAATTAGGGTTAGGGCTTGAGACCTTTTGGAGAGGAAAGGGATTTCAGGGCGGCGGATGGTGTGAAATGCGAGGGTTTGGGGGGTCGTTTGGAACTAAAAAGAAAGGGATTAATTGTGGCCGTTGATCTCTATGGTCAACGGCCGAGATTGAATGAGATTGGGGCTAGGTATTGGGTCAAATTAGGATCAGAACTGAAATAGAAAATAGGGCCAGATTTTAAGTAGCTAATTTTAACAACTAAATTATTTATAAAAAATAATAAATGAGTACCAAAAATATCTTTGTGCACTAAGATGATTTAAAATATTTATTTAACATTTTAAAAATATAAAAGATCATTTTATGCATAAATAATATAATTATACATTATTATGGGCTATTATTGCAAAGATGTGCAATTTAGCCTAAAAATGTAAATGTAATTACAAAAATGCACTAAAAATATTTAAATACTATGTTGGCATGAATAATGAATTAGATGGCTAAATCACCACAAAAGTAATATGAAGGATAATTATTGGATATTTATATAATAAAAAGAGGAGAAATAAATTGATTTGGAGCTTTTAAAACTATAGAAAAAATTATAAGAATACTTATGCATGCTTATAACTGCATATGTGATATTTTGAAAGTATATATATATGTTTAAAAATATGTGAGGAAAAATTGGGTATCAACAGCCGCCCCTCTTTACTCGGGAAGGATGAAAGAGTTTTCGGGTAAAGAAATGTTGCCCAATTTTGACCGAATGGGACGTTTTGAAAGATAGAGGCTGAAATCCGGTCTTTGGGTTGCCTACATATCCCCGGTTTTACAAGAATCAGGCCATGTGTAGTTCTGGATTCATCGGTGGAATATACCGATGGAGTTATTGCAAGAACGGACAGGAGATGCGAGAGCGGTTTTGGTGAATGGTTAAGTTTGAGACAGTCGAATGAACTGGAGCGAGGCCGCTCCTGCTAGGATAGCGGTTGCTTACTGGTCACCTGCAGATAAAAAGATGCTACGAACATGTATTTGTGCGAAAATTTAAACATGATGCAGGTTCCCTTTGGACCATGAAAGTTGTCTTTGGACGTTTAAGGATGACGTCCTCAGACCATGATGTCCTGGGCCATGAATTGTTTTAGCGAGGGATTCGCAGGCCATGAAATGGTGTTCTCGGGCCATGCAGATGGTGCCTCCGAACCATGACGCCTTTGAATAATGATATGCAAATATGAAAGATCCTCAGGCCATGGCATGGTGTCTTCCGGCTATGAGGATGATGCCTTTTAGACTATGACGCCTTTGGGTAGATTGGCGGTGTTTCAGCCCATGAGGTGCAGTAATATGATGTTAACAAGACAAGGCTTAGTCTTGTGAAATGAAGGGCAGATCTTAACCCGATCGAGAAGAAAAAAAAAGTGAGCCAAAATAGAGCGACATTTATGCAAGGAGGGACAATGCTTAGTCCCATGCAAATACGGAGGCAGGGATTAGCCTCATGCAAATGGAGACGCAAGGATTAGCCGTATGCGGATAGGGAGGCAGTGATTAGCCTCATGCAAATGGGGAGGCAAGGATTAGCCTCATGCAGATAGGGAGGCAAGGATTAGCCTCATGCAAATGGGGAGGCAAGGATTAGCCTCATGCAGATAGGGAGGCAGGGATTAGCCTCATGCAGGTGTGGAGGCAAGGATTGGTCTCATGCAAATATGGAGGCAGGGATTAACATCATGTAAATATGGGGAGGCAAGGATTAGCCTCATGCAGATAGGGAGGCAGGGATTAGCCTCATGCAGGTAGGGAGGCAGGGATTAGCCTCATGCAGATAGGGAGGCAGGGATTAGCCTCATGCAGATAGGGAGGCAAGGATTAGCCTCATGCAGAAGGGGGAGGNCTGCAAGTCCCCCGATTTCTTCTAGAAGTGGTGTCATTTCTATGTCGCCAAAACGGAACACTGCCCTTTCACTATCCCAAAACAAAGTGGCAGCCTCGATCAATCTATTGTTTGGCTCAATGTCTAGTAGAGAAGGTAAATTGCCCAAGTGCTTCCTTACGTGTTTCTTGTCACTTTAGGAAAGGTCTTCCCACCAATCTAGTAGCAATGGTGGAATGTTGCTGACCATACCGAATCTGGGGATTTCGTGCCTCATTTTCTGTACATTCATGATTAGCATATTGGCATTTAGTTCTCCAAATTAATGCACAAAACGTGATTGTGACCGTTGGGATTATGGAAACCCCGGTGGACTTTGGATAAGGCTCGTCTTAAAGGATTATTATGTGGACAGCATATTAATCTGACTAGGTTTGACCATGATGCATGCACAGTTACGATCAGAGTAAAGTTACTATGGGGTTCTAGACTGGTACCCTTAAGCGGACAACTTGAGGGGCAAAGGCACGGAACCGTCGACTGCACTGCTGATTGACTAGTTTTACCGTATATAAGCCTTTTCGAATTTAAGTGTAATAAATTGGAAGAGCGCAACCACTCATCAAGCGTTGCTATAGGATTTGATACGCACGAGTGGAATATGATGTGGAGTATATGCAACAATAACAGCATGTTGTCAAGTATTTGAACGTAAGAAAATAATAAATGCAGTATTTAAATAATTGAAAGACAGTTACAGAAGAAGAAAACAAAGAGACAAGTCAGTTTCAGGGAAATAAAGAAGTCATAAATGCTTAAAATAAAAAATAAACTGTTAAATTCAAGTAAGGGAAAAGGGTACGTGGGATAGAGCATGCTTAAACTATTTCATAAAAAATAAGTTCGTTATGGTAAGAGCCTAAATATATCCCTAGTAGAGTCGCCGTACTGTCGCGCCCCCTTTTTTCCTCCTCGCGGAGAACGTCCGGGTTTCGACATTCATGGGGGAATAACTTGTTTCCTTTTGGGAATTGGGTATTTGAAGAGTCGCCACCTAACGAATTATGGTGCGTTAGGGCACCTTGAGCAATTAACTCATGGACTAGTTTGCATTACCAGAGATTAGGGTAAGGGCTTAGAATAACCTTGAGGGGAAGGTGTAAAGCACCCCTCGCGGTCCACAACGGTGGGTCCCGACCGAACTTAAACTCATGTGAATTAGTCAATATAAACAGTTTAAACACGTACTTGCAAGTAAAGGCATGTTTTGACATTCTAAGCACATGTATGATTCAAGTAATGAAACAAGGGAAAAGGTTTGAACAGGTTGCACATATATAAAGAAAAGTAAATTCATTTAAACAACGGGAGTTGGGAAAGAGGGGTCCTAGGTTAGTTAGCCTATAGGATCATACCCACACAATGCCCAGTAATCACTCCAAAATGAGGGGCTACACGTGACATTAGCGCGTAGTCATCATATCCTTACTACCCAATTCCCTCCCCTTGGTCATAGCCTAAAGCGTTCTAGCAACCTTGAAAGATATCCTATGCGTGCTCTACCCGTCCCTTCCTTGTGGCCCTGGAGGTATTTAGGACCTCTAATTTAGGTAGTTCTAGACCATCCTAAGGTGTTTAAAGGAGAAAAGTCTAAGCGTCAACCAAAACAATTAGAACTGCATTTAAAGGGGGAACAATTAAAGGATCACATTTTACCTCCACAAGCAGAACAAATAAGCGCACTTCTCAAACAACTGTTTCAGGTATTTAAGAGAAAAACCTTAGAACATGATATCTAGGTGAGCATAGAGTATACAATATTGAATTAGGACCAAAGTGCCAAAGACCTATTCAGCTTGCCTACTTATTTTAGACCTGTTGAATGTGAGCAGTCTCGAATAACAGAATATAGTTGCAGAATTTTAATCGCCCTACAGGCTTGCCTAGGCGTATAATAGTGATGTCCTATGAGCATGGTATCTATTATTGATCCGGAATGCAGTAAAACAGTAAACGATTTTTAAACGGACAACTTGAGATCCTATAAGCATGCTTTCTAGCAATATCAATTAAGGCAGCATTTGAAAACTTATTAAAAAGCAGACGGATTAGTTAATTAAACCGGTTCAGAATAAACCGACATGAATTAAACTATTTTTCTAACTAAACTGGTTTTAAGTCCAATAGGCATGATTTCTAATTAAACATAAGGTGAAACAAACATCATTAATTTAACCAAAGTGAAACCCCTATAGGCATGATTTCTATTAGAGCTGATTTTAACCCTATAGGCATGATCTCTATTATTAAAGCCGGTTTAGTTCCTATAGGCATGGCTTCTAATTCTGTGGAAGTAAAGCAAACATCACTCATCTAAACCAAAGCAGATCCTATAGGCATGTTATCTAACAAACACATTTGAATCAACATGGGCCCTATAGGCATGGTATCTACCCAATTTTACCCACAATATATGACTACCCACACTTTTTCACTAATCAACCCAATGTTTGTTTACAATTAATTATTATAGACCAGGAATTGAATGAATTACATAAATAAAACAGAAATTAAACTATAGGGAGCCTGAAGTAGGCCCAAAGTGGTTTCCAAGCCTCCAGCAGTCTCAAATGCCCAAAGTTCCATAGCCAATTTCATGTCTAGGTATGTCAGAGTTCCCTAAGGACCTCAAGGATCCCGTGCAGTGCTTACACCTAGACCTTTCTCAAATAATAACTGATTTATGTGCAGTGTAGAAGGGCCAGCCCTGATATGCCAGATTTCAAAGAGATCTCAAGGGTCTCAAGGCAGTACACATACCAGAGGGGCAGGACCTAGTATTCTAAGAGTAAGTGGAAGTGCATAATGGTTTGAAAGAGTTTAAAGACGGTATAAAGAAAGGTCTTAGGATTGAAAAGAATTTCTGGGAAAACCAGTACTGATTTTAGTGATAAAACAGTTTGAGAAAAGTGTAAAGAAACAGTTTGTAGTCGGCACACAAGTCATAGAACAAACAGACTTTAGGAAGTACTTTGGCAAACAACTTTCACACAAGGGAAGAGGGGTTGGGAGCATAGAGAATACACCTTAATGGAGCACACAATCAACAGGATGCATAGAGCTTTTGAAGGGTTCTATAGAACTAGTAGGTTAGATAGAATGCAAGTTATGCAGCAAAGACATGTTGAAGACAGATAAACACAGCTAGAGTCACTCTAAGGAGATTAGATAACTTAGCAGGAGTGAGGCAGAACAGGCAAGGACTTATGCTAGGCAAGTATTAACAAGTGAAGGCATGCTGATTGCATAGAAGCAAAGTTTAAGCATGCTAGATAAACAGTAGTCAGTCAAACATGCTAGTTACATATGTAGACATGTTGACAAAATAACAAACAAGCAAGTAAAGTGGAAACGTACTAATCACAGGTTTGAATAGGCAGTATTAGGCATGCTGGGTAAGCAGTAAACAGAAGCAAGAATGGACTCAGGCCATATGAACTAAAGCAGTATGTAAACACATAGGTTTTGATTCTTAAAAATTAATTAGAAGCATACCTAGTTAAAGAAAGAAAACACAAGATGTGAGCAAGATATTGTGTAATTTCCAGCCTTGGCTTGCAGCTGGATAGAATAACAAAGATCACAAGTAGCAAAGAGAGCAGAGGAAGCCGTTTTAGAGTGTAAAAGCTGTAGTTTTTGAACTATTGTTCGTGTCAAAAGTGAGAATGGGAGGGAGTTTATATAGTTATCAACAGTTAAACAAATAAGGTAAGGGATCAAGTACGTAGTAATTAGGGAAATTCACAGAATCAATCGCACACGTAAAATCAGTAGGTCTTCCCCTTAATCAAGGGATAATCAATCAATGGTAAAAGCAGGACAGATATTTAAGCCAGGGAATCAAGTAAGACTTGGGTATAGAGTAGGTAATTAGGGGTGAAAGGCAAGAAGTTCAATCAAACCGAGTAAAGCAGTAAGAATCAAAGATTTGTCAATGAAAAGGGTTCAATCAGACCAAAATAAGAACTTCGTAATAGTACAGGGTTTAATTGAAAGAGAAAATCACGTAAAGAGTCAGCAAATATCGCAGACAATCCAAACAGGCAAGGAAGGAATAATCAGGGCTCAGCACATAGTTTTTAAAACGAAGCAAATCGGTAAATCAAAATTCAAAACAACCCCGATTTAAGGAGAAAAATATAGTCTTACCATGAATAGTCAGAATGAACATATACATATAAAATTAGTAGAAAAGTTGAACCAAGAACTTAGTCGAGGCATATTAAGATAAGAAAATCACGAGACATCTAAATGGCTAAAGAAAATCACAAGACCAAGGCAAGAACAAAGTCGGTACACAAGTACTCAGAAACCAAACAAAGAATGTCGAAAAATTAGGGCTTTTAGTATAAACGAGTTAAAATTAGAGCAACCTTACGAAATCAGTTAAAACATATAAGAAATAGAAGATTAATCACTCAAAATTACCAAATGTTTGGAAAAAGAAGTTTCCGGAAACCCTAGTTTAGAGAAAGATGAAAAATCATTCGAAAATCAGACGATTCTTGTAAAGAATCAAAAGGTTCTTGTAAAACTCATACGAAATAGGTCCAATCCATCTTAGATCTGTACACATCTAAGAAGTTCAGAATGAACAAATTAGGGTTTTGAGAAGAACAATCACAGAGATGAAGAAGCAAGCTTAGAAGCCCCTAGATTCATGACGATATAGGAAGATCTTACTCGGAACCAAACCGGAACAGCCTGAAACAGGCGAGAAAGGGCCATAGATGCAAGCGGACTGACCCTGGTCCCTTGAGGACCTTAGAGATGGCAATAACAACGTGAGGGAGGCCATTAGAGGCCTGGTGGTGGTGGGGAAACACCATGAAAGGCAGTAGATGACCGGCGATGTGGGTAAATTAGGGTTAGGGCTTGAGAGCTTTTGGAGAGGAAAGGGATTTCAGGGCGGCGGATGGTGAGAAAATGAGAGGGTTTGTGGGGGGGGGGGGGGCGTTTGGAACTAAAAAAGGAAGGGATTAATTGTAGCCGTTGATCTCTATGATCAACGGTCGAGATTAAATGAGATTGGGGACGGGTCGGGCATTATGGTTTGGGCTGGGTGGGTTTAGGTTCTAATTGGGCTGGGTATTGGATCAAATTAGGATCAGAATTGAAATAGAAATTAGGGCCAGATTTTAAATAGCTAATTTTAACAACTAAATAATTTATAAAAAATAATAAATGAGTACCAAAAATATCTTTGTGCACTAAAATAATTTAAAATATTTTATTTAGAATTTTAAAAATATAAAAGATCATTTTATGCATAAATAATGTAATTATACATTAGTATGGGCTATTATTGCAAAGATGTGCAATTTAGCCTAAAAATGTAAATGTAATTACAAAAATGCACTAAAAATATTTAAACACTATGTTGGCATGAATGATTAATTTAGATGGCTAAATCACCACAAAAGTAATATGAGGGATAATTATGGGATATTCATATAATAAAAAGAGGAGAAATAAATTGATTTGGAGCTTTTAAAACTATAGAAAAGATTATAAGAATACTTATGCATGCTTATAACTGCATATGTGATATTTTGAAAGTATATATGTATGTTTAAAAATATGTGAGGAAAAATTGGGTATCAACACACCCAAAGCCTCGCACGGAAAACTTACTAGAATATTTAAACAAAAAGAACGCAAAGAGTAAACCTTGCGGAAATACTTAAACGAAAAGGACGCAAACTTGCGCAAATACTTAAACGAAAAGGACGCAAATTTGCGCAAATACATAAATGAAAAGATGCTTTTATTAATAATAAACATGCCAAACAGCACAAGTACAAAGATATAAGAAAAATAAGGAAGCAAAAATTAAGTTGCTGCATCTCCAGAACCCGGAGAAAGAGAAGCACCTGCACCCCCAGGAGAAGTGGAGGGATCCACTGCCAGTTCAATAACTTTGCCTTCACCATTTTGGCCTTCTGCATCGTCACCTTCCGATTCTTCTTCAGTTCCCGAGAACTCATAACCAGAACGACAAGTGTCAGTAGCATCAGGCCGGACCGGAAGACCCCTTCGGGCAGTTGACTCCAGCTCACGGGCTTTAGCGATTTTGGCATCAAAGTCGATGACACCCGCTTTAACCACTTCCAAGGTTTTTATCCTCATGTTATACATATAGTATGTTTTTTTAACAATGAGGGAAACCGCTCGATGCTGAAGTTCTTCTTTAAGTTGGTCAACATCGGTAGAAAGGTTGTCCCGCGCGGATCTAGTGGCCCGAAGGCTGACATCAAGGTCACGGAAAGTTGAGATGAAAACTTTATTGTGCTCTATGACCTTCTTATGCCTCTCCTCCAATCGGGCATACTTCTCCTCAGCAGCAGTAACTTGTTCAATTTTGGAGTTTAAGGCCGCCTCCAAATTATTCAATCTTTCTGTAGGGGCATCCTTACGATTGGATACAACAAGAATGTAATTGTGGACTTCAACCCATTTGGCCCTAGCTTCTTTAAATTGAACCCTTAACTGGGTGGTCTCCTAGCTAAAGGTCACTACTTCTTGCTTGCTTTGCTGCAACTGAGCCTCCAACTCCACGGCCTCAGCAGCTCGTGCTTCCAGTTCTGAGAGGCGAGCAATGGTCTGATCTCGCTCGGCCAGAAGATGATCCCGCTCAGAGGTATGTTCCTCCTTATCACGAATCATCCTTTGAAGTCCCTCGGAAGCAAGCAAGTTGGCCTGCAAAAAAAAGCAAAATAAAAAACATGCCATAATAAAGATAGAAGAATCAACAGAGAAAACAAGGATTATACTGCCACTGCATCGTGCATAAAATTATTCAAAAAACACTCTCCCGAGAGAGTTTGTATTTTATTTCTATCTTTTCCTGAATCCAAAGGCTTCAGATAGTTAGCAAGTTCCATCGGCCGGGATAACAGATGGCATTCGGTAGAAATCGAAAGGGTGACGCTCTTCCTCTTTTGGGGATCTTCAGAGGGGGTAGAATATTTATGCCCCAAATTCCCATGAACTGGGGACTGGGGAGGAGGAATATCATCCTCTCGGGCAACAGCAGCCGGTGGAGATGATGTAGCAGTTACTGGTGTGGAAGGCAGAGTTGGTGAAGAAGGAAATGAAGCTGATGGCGTTGTAGGTTGCGAAGCAGCAACGGCAATGGCAGTGCTAGTTGTTGGTTTCTCGTCAACCGAGGATGGGAGAGACTGGATACCCAACCTTATGGTACCGGGAACATTGACTGGGACTCGGAAGCGATAATTAGCATCTTCCACAACATCATACTCCCCAGAGTGCTGAGGCGCCGTCCTCGGTTGGCATAACTAGCTCAACAGATTGAGCATTCTGTTGAGTTGATGAAGGTCGTTGTCTTCTATGTAGAGAAGCCCTTTCATTACCGGCTCTTCTATCATCGTCAATCACCATGGTGTATATGGTCGGCTCGGGCATGGAGCTCAATACCACAACATCCGAAGACAACTCGAGCGCGTCACTCTTTGAATTTTTACTATTCCTCTGGCCATGGAGGAACGTTTGCTTTTTGTTTGCTTATTCTCTGGTCGGGGACTCCGAGAAGAAGCACTTGCACCAAAAGCAGGCCCAGAGACACCTATTCGGGTAAAAGTGTTACATCCCATATTTTCGTACGTAAAAGTGCGTCGTAAGTAAACTAATGTAAGACCAACAATGAGATCATCTTTGGAAGTATATAAAGTAATTTATCATGTTATCTCGGATGTTACAAATATTGAAGATCATGAACAACAAGTACAAAGAGGGTTGAAAGGTTTAGAAGCTAAGGGGTTGAAGAAAACAATGTTCCGTCGAAAGTCGACAAGTTGGGAATGTTATAACATGTACTTTTGGGGTGAGACTAGGGTTCTTAACATGATAAGGAGGTTATGTTATGATTTATGTTAGTCGTATGATAGTCGTGTGTTATTTTTTGAGTCAAGCAAGTTGTGGAACAAAAGTCGACGAAAGTCATCACAAGTTACGTTCACAAGTCTTACTGAAAATTTATGTCAAATGTAACGGCGGTTTTCTCCCAAAATACTTAGAGTTATGGGGTGTTCCACCTATCGAATTTAATCTCTATGAGTCTATTTTCTAATGCATTAAACTGTTTGTCAATACAATATCGGGGTAGAGAGATATGTGCATTTTTGCAAGACTGCGCAGGCTACTAGGTGACAAGTAGGTGTGTCACCTAGTTGGTTAAACGAGAGCCCAAAAAGAAGCTATTTCGGGTCGTCCAAAGAGCCCATTTAAGGGATTATCTCCTTCAATGTAACCCTCATTATATATCACAAATAACCAGACCTAAACCCCTGCAAACTTTCTCCCAAAAATTACCCACAAACCCTAATTGATTTTCTCTCCCTTTCAAGTTCTAATTTGAGGTAAAACCTAGAGTTTGAAGAACCAAGATAGGAGCTGAGTTATCCAAAATATAAGGTAAGTTTACTGCTCTCTTTCATCCATTTTTTCTGGTGTAAATTCATGGTAAGTCGTTATATATTTGCAAGAACTCACGGGACGGTGATCGGAAGCCGTGAGTTCGAGTTATTCACTTGTAGCGGACTGTTTTGTGTTGCTGTTGGGATGCATGTTTTACTACTATTTTGTGGAGTTTTGGAGGGGGAAGGGTGCGGAGAAACACCACATAAGTTCAGGGTGGAGGTCTGATCATTCATCGTAACATTTTCAGGTTGTTTGACACTACTACGGCGGCCGTTTTGTGTATGAAGAGATTGGGGTATGTAGGGATGTTTTGTAGTATTTTGTGGTGTATATAAGGTTGGGAAATAATGTATATATGTTGATATTGTTGTATTCTTGCGTTGTTGGTGTTATCTTGAATTTGGAGGAAGTAAGGATTATAGGGGAGGTGCTGCCCGTTTTAATACAAAATAAGCTTGCCGTTCGTTGTGCGATAGTTGTACCTTTCGTAACTTAATGATAGTGTTATTGTCGTTGTTTTAGATTAAGGTGCGAAGACGCGAGTTCAACTTGGTGATTGAAAAGATTATGATAAGGTATGTCAAGGTTAAACCTTTCCTTTATTTTGTCATGATCCCGTAACTACGTGAGTTTGATAACGTGGCATAAAGAGAAGTTCGTATTATTGAACTTATGAACATTATCCTAGTTTCATAAGTTACATTATTCCCCCTTATCAGGACTTTATATTAAATTAAGTATTGTCTTCTTCCAATCAAGAGAGCGGAGGGTCTATATATATATATATATATATATATATATATATATATATATATATATATATATATATATATAGTATTATAGTATTTTCACCACCATCGAGCTATAATCGATAGGCAGGCCCCTATTGGGCAACCTCTGATGAGATGGTAAGTAATATACCGAGCCTACTGTGGCCGGGTGCATATTAATGAGCCCAGAATGGTCGAGATCTAGTATGGCCAAGTGCCTATGAGCGAGCCTACTACGGCGGAGCAATTATACGTTCCGAGCCTTATAAGGCTGGACATTTATTTTACTTACTATATTGAGAGAGTTGAGTCAGTATCAGCAGGTAAGTATATCTCCAGATCATCTTTGACTCCCAGTTACTTTCAATCATCATATTATCAGTTTAGTTTCTGCTTTCAGTTATTTTATTGCCTTACATACTCAGTACATTATTTCGTACTGATGTCCCTTTTCTGGGGGCGCTACATTTCATGCGTGCAGGTGCAGTCGGACAGACGGGTAGACCTCCTCAGTAGGTGTTGCCTGAGTTCAGCCTGATCGGTAAGCTCCACGTCCTTCAAAGTTGTCGGGTCTAGAGTTTTGTGTACATCTTATATATGTAAGTTATAGGTAGGTCGAGGCCTTGTTCGATCATAGTACATCCATCAGTAGAGGCTTGTAGACATATCCTGTTAGTTAGTGCAGTATGTTGGGCTTGTAGGCCTTGTATGTTTATTTTTTTGGTTTCTCAGTTGTAGTAGTTATGACGGCCTTGTCGGCCCAACGTTATATTGATGTTTAGTCAGCGTTAGTTTCCGTTCAGTTTTATATTTTTCTTTGCAAATTGTCTTGCAATGTGGCCCCATTGACAAAGCATGACATTATATGTTCAGAGTCCCTTAATCGCAAGTTGATATGCAAGGTTAGGTAAGGCACCGGGTGCCGGTCTCGCCCCCCAGGTTCGGGGCGTGACAAACTTGGTATCAGAGTAGTTCTGTCCTAGGGAGTCTACAAGCCATGTCTAGTAAGGTCTTGTTTATAGATGTGTTGTGCATCACATTGTATAAGCAGGGAACTACAGGGCATTTAGGAGTTGGTTACCCACCTTTCAAATCTAAATCGTGTTGTAGAACTTAGATATAGGAAATTTGAGTTAAACTTACGTGTTGGGGTTTGCATACACAGATGACGGTGACTAGGAAGACTACGGCTAGCTAGAAGAAAGATACAGCAGCAGGTGACGGGACCAGCAGGGTACCCCCAATGGATGGGGTCCAGTCTGAGGCCTAAGGCGAGACCCCTACTCAGCCATTACCGGCCCCTTCCATCAGATCAGGACTTGAGGAGTGCGGTGCATTTGTTGACACAGTTGGTAGCTACCTAGCAACAGGTTAGGGCATCAGCTAGTGCAGGATCTTTTGAGGGGTCTGGGAGTTCAAGGGTCCGAGAGTTTATTGCTTTGAGTCCCCCAGAGTTCACGGGGATAGATCAGAGGGAGGACCCGCATGATTTCATAGATAAGCTTCACAGGATCTTTCGGGTTATGCATGCCACGGAGAAAGAGGCAGTTGAGCTAGCAGCATTTCGACTCCGAGATATAGCCATCCTTTGGTACGAGGGATGGGAGAGATCCAGGGGACGTGATGCACCTCCAGCTATTTGGGAGAATTTTTCAGATGCCTTCCTTGACCAATACTTACCGCGGGAGATTCGACAGGCTCGAATCAGTTTCTAGCCCTCAAGTTGCCAGATATGCACCATCCATAGTTGCTACTATGCGAGACAGGATTCACAGGTTTATAGCAGGGTTGGCCCTAGAGTTGACCGAGGCATGTGCCACCGCTGCATTGTAGGATAGTATGGATATCTCCCGGATTCAGGCATTCGCCCAGAATATAGAAAGGGGCAGGCGTCAGCAGCAGGGTACAGAGAGGACTGAGCAAGGGCCGCGTAAGAGGATGAGATTTCCCAGGTCTCAAGATCAGTCTCAGGGTAGTTATAGGCCCAAGTACTTCGGACGGCCACCTAGGCCTCGGCCACCTCAGTTACAGGGTAACAGGTATGACCGTTATACTCAGTCACGACCAGGTGAGAGCTCACGGGCGTCGGGTTTGCAGCGGCAGGGAGGTTCTGCGGTCATTTTTACCGCGGTGTGACATCTGTGGTAGAAGACACTTGGGCCAGTGCTGAGCAGGTTCTGATGCTTGTTATACATGTGGGCATCCTGGGCATATGATGCGAGATTGCCCAAATAGAGATTCTGAGGGAATGGCTGATCGAGTTCAAGCCTACACTACTATCGAGTAGAGAGGACAGTCGATGCAGTTTTAACCCAACTAGGTTGGGATCGAATCCACAGGGAGTTAATAATTGGAATTAGGTTTATATCTAAGCTAAATGCAGGCTTTGAATCTAATTACACTTCCACAAATTTTTGGTTTGATTTCTACTTCTACTTCTATTCTATTGCATGCAATATTTGAAACTAAGTACAATATTTTTGTTGTTGATTTTCAAGGGTTTAAAGGGACTAGGGTAGTGACTTCCACCTAGGTGGATATCTAACGGGTAGTAGAATCTAGAATAATCTTGTGATTAGTTGGGGTCGTAATATAACTATCACTCCCGGATACTCACATTATACCTTTCGGTAGTTTGAGTGATTTTGACCAATTTGGCTTTCTCAAGTCCAAATGGGTATTCATGCAATTCAAGTGATGTTAGCTAAAGTCGGGTATTACTATCTCTAGGTTTAACCCTTTAATTAGGGCTATCAATTTCTTGAGTTCACCCCAATTCCTTGTTACCTTAGTTTTGCTAGACTTAGTCCCTCTTTCTCAAGTAGAGACTAAGTCATAAAGGCATGAATCAGTGCTTGCAACCACTAATTCTAAAGTTCTAGCAAGAACTAGGCTAAATATCACTAACCCATACACATTCAAGCCCTAAAATTAAATACCCATCAAATACCCATACTAGGGTTGGGTCACAACCCTAGCTATGGTTTAGCTACTCATGGAAACAATAAAAATTAAAGAAGAAACAAAGATAAAATTCATAATACTAGATTAAAAGATGAAAAATCTAATGATTAGAGATAATTCTAGTACAAAATTGCCCAAAACGAAATGTGCAGTCGTCTCACGTGCTCAGCTAAAACATAACCTAACCTAAAAATGTCAAAAAGATCTATTTATACTATCTAAAATTTCCGAACAAAAATACCCATGCGGAGGTTTCGCGGCCGCGTAATTCTTACCGCGGCCGCACTCTTGCTTTATCGGCCGCGTAATTTTGACCGCGGTCCGCATTTTTAACTTCTGGATCTAGGTTGATCATGGTTTCGCGGATCGCATAATTTGCATCGCGGTCGCATAATTCTAACGCGGACGGCACTTCTTGTTTTAGCTTGAAATGTGAACTCTCTGAACCTCAGCAATCGCAGTTCGCATAATTCCAATAGCGGCCGCACTTTTCTGACGCGGTCCGCATTCATGTTATAGCCTAACAATACATCTCTCTAATTCTTTATTTCGCGGACCTCGAAATAGTGTTCGCGACCGCATTGATACTTTCGCGGCCGCACTTTCCTGATGTGGTCCGCATTTCATATATTTTGGCCCAGGCTTGGTTTTTGTTTCAAGTTTTGACTCCTTTATGAGTTGATGATGGCTCCTTTGGATCATTTTGAACAATCCCTGCAAGCAAACATATTACATTAGTTTCCGGGAATACCTTCACGCATTTTTTGCCCAAAACGCAAGTAAAAGAGAGCAAATAATTGGTTAAAATCCCTACTTATCAACTCGCCCAAACATAAGCATTTGCTTGTCCTCAAGCAAATAAGGCAATTCCCATCTCCACTAAAATAGAAGGATATTTCAGCTGCCCTAATGTGAATCAATCATGCATCAATTGGGACTAACAATTACCCTCAACACAAATGAATTATCAACAACACCATGCTTTGACTTTTTTTGAGTACCATAGCTGTAATGTGACACTAGAGTATCAAGAGTTGACTTAACTCACCAAGGAAGCTCGCTCTACTACGTAGGTCATTGTGGAACCCAAACTCTTCCTCCTCTACTCTCTATAAGCAAATCTCACTTTAGATTATAACACTCATAACAAGGATTGTGGAGAAGCATACTCGTCTCTCTCAAAAGACTGCCACAAGTACGACTCTAAGTACCATAAGCTTGCCCCTTATGTAAGTCACCACTAATGTAAGCTCACTCAACTCGAAATCATGTTGGGCTTTTGCGGGAACGAAGGCTTTCGGATCAAGGTAGGGCTTATCGGCATATGATGGTTTCATCTTTCCTTAGGCACTCCATTTTGTCATTTCGGCTCTTACTTTCTTGACTGTTTGAGTCATTTTCTTCTTCCTTAGGGGAACTAGAGAGACACATTGTCACTCTTTCTTACTTATGACGATCATTTTTTTCTCCTTTTCTAATCATTCCATGCCTTTCATCATTGCTTTCTTTGAATCCCTTCACTTTTCTATCTTATTTACTTTCTTTTTGACATATTTTTTTGGCTTTTCTTTCTTTTCTTTTGCCTTCCCTTTTCTTCATTTCTTTTTGTTCTTTGTACCTTTTATCACTTTTACATTCCTCGTCTCTCCCCCAAACTTATGCTTTTGCTACTTGTCTATCATGAATGCCAAGGAAAGATTGGGTGCCAAGAGAGGGTCATCATAAAACGGATGAAGACTTGTAATGTGGTTGTTGAAAGAAAAAGGGCTTCGGCTCAAAGGGGTTGACTAGGGATATAATATTGGTAGGCTACAGAAGCGTTCAAGTTTCAAATTGGATCAAGGAGAGCCTACAATCATTTCTCAAGTTGAGCTACACTTAGAATTTTACCTAGACAAACCTTCAGGGCAAGTTCTAGATTTGTTGGCACGGAACTTGGACTTGACATTCAATACCTCACCTCTCAAGCTGCTGGATTGTTAAAGAGACAGAGTCGAGGGCCCACAACAATCCTAGCTAAGATTGAACATCACAAATGGCTCAAAGAAACCACTCAATGATTGTTTTAGTCAACACCAGAGTCTAAAGGTCACAACTAGAACTATTATTTGCCAATCAACTTGTTTCTAACCATAAGGTCGAAGGTAAATGTGTTAGTACCAAGTGAAGTCTGCTTGAGATACTTTTATTCCTTACTACTATTTACACCAAAACATAAATAAAACGGACTCAATCCCTTAAGAAGGTTTTCACGCCATCCATCGTTGGGAAGAGCCACCCGGTTCACACAACATCCACCTTTGGAAAGAACCGTGGAATTAAGAAAACCAAAGGCTTATTGTTCACATAAACATAAAAAAAACTAACAACTTAAAAAGAAGCTACTAAAGGAAATAAGAAGCTATGCTAATAAGGGAAGATAATGAAAGAAGTTACGAAGTAAACTATGGAAATTAAACTGAATATATACAAACTTGAAGTAAAGAGAATATATACATAAATGGAAATGAATATATACATCAAATGGTAAAGATATATACATACCAAATGCAAAAATGACGAATATATACAAAGCAAAAGTAAAAATAACGAATATATACATACCAAAAGGGAAAATAAAGATAAGTAAAGATAAAGAAAAATAGTGTACTGGTTATTACATATCAAATGTCATAAATAAAAATGGACCACCCCCCAAATGAAAGATAGCATTGTCCTTAATGCTAATAATCAAATAAGAACAGGGAAAAGGGGGGTAGAGAGTAAAGAAAACTCCCTATGTGGTCTCTGTCTGCATCGGGTCCTCAGCCTGAACAGTGTCCTCAACATCCTCTAACTGTATCTCCATATCCTCTGACTGGGGCATCACGGGGTTGCTGAGCATCTGAATCAGCTCCTCAGCAGTATGTGATGGTGCCGCTGGCTCGTCAAACTGGCCGGCTGCTGCCCCTGGTGCCTCGGGCTCTGCTGCATGTGTTGTTGGGACTGTCTTCTCCATAAGAAGGTCCATAGGCAAATCTCCCGCATGTGCAATATTCTCCACCTCCTTGGCCAACTTCCCGACCCACTCCTTTTGAGTCTTCTTCAGCTTTATCACCTGCTTCCCCAAATCTTTGATCACCTTCCCATGTGCATCAAAGAGTCTCCCTGATCTTCTTATGGTCATCCAGAATCTTCTTCTAGTTGTCCAGAATCTTCTTCAATCAGTCCTCCACTGATGAAGGTACCTGAAGCTCTGGTGGCACTGAAGACTGTGCTGCCACTACACTGGATATGGCAGACGGCTTTGTAGTAGCTGCCTACATCCAGTTGTTGAGACTGGACAATGTCTAGGAAACCCTCAGTGGAGTCTGAGGGTAAGTGGATGATGAAGGCACTGACAGAGGCACTGAAGATGGAGGAGGTATGGCTGCTGCTCCGGCAGAAGTACCGGTGGCTGTGGAGGGCTCGGCAACTGATCCTGTAGCCACTACCCCTGGCTCTTCAGACTGGCCAGTGGAGGTAGTGGCTTTACCCTTGAATTTAGGGTTGTTCGGTCCCTGGAGGTGATCCCATGAGAAAGGCTTTTTTGCCTTCACCTCCACATCAAAGTGTCTCGGCTCAACCCCTTGGTCTTTGAAGTACTCAGTCAGGAAGTTGGGGTAGGGATAAGATCTTTCTCTTTTTTGCACTGTGTTGGAGATGTTGTAGGACATCAATTTTCCTACATTGATAGGACATCCTGCCATGATAGAAGCTACCAACACTGCTCGGGAAAGTGAAAGGACATGGTCATGCAGGTAAGGGTCAAGACGGCTGCACACGAATGTTTGCCACCCTTTTGCTTCAAAGCTAAGGGTGTTTCTGAGGATTGGAACTCCTACTGTGAGCCATACATGTGTCGACCCCGGAATAGCAAGTAACTCAGCTAGCCATGGGCGAACTGCCTCACCCATGGCTAGCTTCTCCAGGTATTACACTGACTCAACCTCCTCGAACCCTGCATATTTGTTCAGTGCTTTGCCATCAAACCGGATTTTCAAGATCCGGACCTTCGTCACTTTTGTACCCTTTTTGATGTGGGCAACATGGCATAAAACTCCTTGACGAGGTATTCATTCGCATCCTACGGACGGCCGAAGAACCAATTCCATCCTTTTCTCTCCGAGAACTGCTTTAGGACATTTGAATTGTGTTGGCTCAGGTCTTTGATTATGAATTAACGCTCAAGGGTGAGCGACCTTTGGGACCACCATTCCCGGAATTTGGAATATGCCTTCTTAGTGACAAACCTATCAGCCCACACCTATGGCCTCCGTGATCTATCCAGACCTCTCACAATTGTATCACCCCATCTCCCATCGTCCGGGACTTCATAATTATCATCTATGTTTATTGGAGCTGGGGGAGCATGTGCGGAAAAGCATTCAGAATCTTCTCTACCCTCCTCCAAGCCCTCGGATGAATCCTCAGATGAACCATTAGAGAAGGAGGGCTCATCAACCAAATAAAACTTCCCCGGGAATTGTATGGGGATCTGTGCCGGCATGGAGTCTCCTTCAGAAGCTTCCCGGGATGGGACATACTCACTGGTATCAGAATGGTCCGCGACTCTATCTGCAGCTTTAATGGAGGCTTTTAATTTGCCGATAGACTTTTGAATTTCTAGAGGCAGCTTGCTCTTGCCTTTACCCTTGCCTCGGGAGGGTTCTGCCCTCCCTTTAGAATTATCACCTCTACCTCGGGAACATACCATTGTCTCCAACATACAAGCAGTGAAATTCAGTTAGAATTGGTGTCCAACATGAGGTAAAACATTACAGAGGAAATGACAGACAGTGCATATCAGAACAGGGCAGCGCGGACCGTACAAAAGTGAGTGCGGCCGTGAAATGCCCATCGCGGACCCCATAAAAGTGAACGCGGCCGCGAAAAGGTCTGGCTCAGACCACTAGCTCTCTAAACTTGATCAAATGCGAACCGCAAAAAATAGGACGTGGCCGCGAATGACCCATCGTGGACCGCGTAAAAGTAAACGCGACCGTGAAGGCAAATGATAAGCTTTCTGAAGTTTAAAAGCACGGACCGCGAAAACTTGGATGCGGCCGCAAAAGCTAAACAACCCTTAGTGCTTTGAAGTTAGGGTCTCGCGGACCGCGTAGTTTAGGACGCGGCCGCATACCCTATCACGGACTACGGAAAATTGACCGCGGCCGCGAAATTCAAATGAAATTGGCACTGAAGAACACTGACAACTAGGGTTTTCACTAATTGTGAAAAAATTATAGCAATTAACCATGCAAAGTTACTAACCTAATGAAAATTAAATCAAAGAGCAAAGAAAAGTAAAAAGATAAAATCAAATCATTGAAATGAACATACCAGTTGTAAAATGTGGTGGGAAATATACACTTAATGAGAATGAGATGAATTTGAAACCAAGTAGAGATGCACAATGCTTTTAGGCGTGTGTGAGAAATCAGGGTTTGTAAAGTGTGAACAGTTCTAAGAAGGTGTATTTATACTGTGAACCAGTGACCCCATAGACTTACCTGAGTGCGGCCGCGAAATATTGTCGCGGTTCGCACTCTTTACCTGTTTGTAGCACAATTGAACGCGGTCCGCGAAAAATTGGCAGCGGCCGCACAAATTGTGCGGACCGCGGAATTATGAACGTGGCCGAGAAGTCTTAAGGATTTTCAATAGGCCAACTTCAGAGAGTTGCCTATTTCCATCATTCAGCTGCGCGGTCCGCGTCAGATTTGTGTGGACGCAAAGTTCTTGTGCGGTCCGCATTATTTTGGGCGCGGTCTGCGAAGTTTCACCACTTAGCCAAATTTTTCCATGTCAATTTCCTGCACTGCACAATCAATTCGTACACACACTTCACAACCAGTTAGTCCAAAATAATGCCTAATCTAAGAAGAAAATCAAAAGAAAGAAAAAAACACATGGGTTGCCTCCCAAGAAGCGCCTAATTTAACATTGCGGCACGACGCATGTTACCATCATTCACTTGAAATGGATCAATGCCACAACGTGGCCATCATCAACCTTACCAAGGTAGTGCTTCACTCGGTGCCCATTGACTCTAAAGATCTCACCATTCTTGTTTTTCAAATCAAGAGCACCAAAAGGAGTCACATGCACCACTTCAAAGGGACCGCTCCATTTTGACTTTAGCTTTCCCGGAAACATCCGTAATCGAGAGTTGAATAAGAGACCAAGGTCACCTTCTTTGAATTCTTTGTTCCGGATATACTTATCATGTAGGTACTTCATCATGTCCTTATACAAGGACGAACTGGAGTAAGCATGGAATTGGAACTCATCAAGTTCATTCAATTGCTCCACCCGAAGATTGGCAGCTACATCCCACTCTAGGTTCAACTTCTTCAACGCCCACATGGCCTTTTGCTGTAATTCCACAGGGAGGTGACATGCTTTCCCAAACACCAACCGATACGGAGACATACCAGTTGGAGTCTTGTAAGCTGTTCTATAGGCCCATAAAGCATCGTCAAGTTTCCTTGACCAATCAGTCTGGTTTACATTGACAGTCTTGGATAGATACTCTTGATCTCCCTGTTCGAGACTTCAACCTTCCCACTTACCTGGGGGTGATAGGGGTTTAACACCTTGTGAGTGACACCATACTTTGAGAGCAAAGTGTCAAAGGCTTTGTTGCAAAAATGAGAACCTCCATCACTAATGATGGCCCTTGGGGTGCCGACCTTGTGAATATGTTTTTCTTCAAGAAAGCCACCACGCTCCGTGCTTCATTGTTGGGCAAAGGCACAGCTTTAACCCATTTGGAAACGTAATCCACAATAACAAGAATATAGGTATTCCCACACGTACTCCCAAATGGACCCATAAAGTTGATGCCCCATACATAAAAAATATCAATCTCAAGAATGGTGGTGAGAGGCATCTCATTCTTCTTGGAAATCCCACCGGCTCTTTGGCAATTATCACACCGTTTAACAAGCTTGCTAGCATCTTTGTACAAGGTAGGCCTATAGAATCCACATCTTAGGACCTTTGTAGCAGTTCTCGCCCCACCATGGTAGCCACCATAGGGCGAGGAGTGTCAAGCTTCAAGAATACCTAATTGCTCTTCTTCTGGAACACATCTCTGGATAACACCATCGGTGCAAATTTTGAAAAGATATGGCTCGTCCCAATAGTAATCCAGGCAGTCCTGTTTGAGCTTGTTTCTTTGGTTTGAATAGAACTCATTCGGGACAATTCCGCTCATAAGATAGTTAGCCACATCGGCAAACCACGGCATCCCGGTCAAAGACATGGAAAGGAGTTGTTCATCTGAAAACGAATCATTGATCTCAAGGCCATCATAGGGCCTCCCCTCCTCTTCCAAACAGGACAAGTGGTCTGCCACTTGATTCTCACTCCCTTTTCGGTCTATGATTTCAACATCAAACTCTTGTGGAAGAATTACCACCTTATCAATCTAGCCTTTGAGTCCTTTTTACTCATCAAATAACGAAGCGTCGTGTGATCGGTGAGAACAATCACTTTGGTACCCATGAGGTATGGGCGAAACTTTTCCATAGCAAAGACAATGGTAAGAGTTCTTTCTCGGTCACCGTATAGTTGATTTGGGCATCGTTCATGGTCTTACTAGCATAGTAGACCGGATGGAATATCTTGTCGATTCTTTGCCCCAACACTGCTCCTACCGCCACATCGCTAGCATCACACATGAGCTCAAATGGTAAGCTCCAATTTGGTGCGGTAATAATGGGAGTGGTAGTCAACCTATACTTGAGTAGCTCAAATTCCTTCATACAATCATCATTGAACACAAGTTTGGCATCTTTTTCCAGCAACCTGCACAAGGGGTTCACCACCTTTGAGAAATCCTTGATGAATCGGCGGTAAAACCCCGCATGACCTAGAAAGATCCTCACTCCTTTGAAGGAATTAGGAGGAGGGAGTTTTGATATCACTTCAATTTTTGCTTTATCCACTTCAATACCATCCCTGGAGATCTTATGGCCGAGGACAATGCCCTCCTCAACCATAAAGTAAGGGTGTCTAACGGGTGGGCCGGGCCGGACTGGGTAGGCAAAATTTGGAACCATACGGGTTGGGAATCGGGCCGGTTAAGGGTTAGGGCTTACCGGGTTTAACGGGTTCGGGTTCGGGTTCATCCTGGTAAAAAATGAACCGTAAGGGTTAAGGTACAAGGGGCCGGGCCGGGCCGAGTTAGTGTAATTTTTAATTTATTTTTTTGTATTTTGTATAAATATTGTAAGTTATATTAATATAAAGAAAAAATATAAAGAATACAATGAAGAAGGGAAAAATTACACTTACAAATTGCAAGTGCTATATTTATTTCAAAATTACAAAATTGAAGTTTGCATTTAATAAATAAATTAACGAAAAAAGAGTAAAAGTAAATTTTCATGCATAATAATACTTCAAATTAATCTAACAAACTAAAACATTAAGCATAAATACGTCTAATAATTTTAAAATAACACAAATTGTCTCAAATCAACTTAAATATGAATTTCTGGAGGACGCTCAAGACAACTCTTCATATGCCTTCTTAAAGAGCCTGTGCCACACTTTGGACGAAGATTTAAGACTCGACCACTGTTCTTGCACTTTACTTTCTGAACTTCTTCATTTTCTTCTACACCTCAAAGTGTTCCCAAACATATGAGCGCACTCTAGAAGTACGGGGCATGAATTAACTTGAATTGAGAATTTGAGTTTGAGAAGTGAGAGATGAGTAAAAAAATGAATAGGGGGGGGGAGGGTGTATTTATAGTTTTTCAAAGGGCTAATTAGGTAATTACAAAAGGTGTTTATTTTTAAAAAAGAAAGCCCAAAAATGGGCTATTTGTGCAAATCTGCCGTTGGGCAACAGCCCCAAGGCCAGAAGACCGTTGCCAACGGTCAGAAAAAGGCAGGCCCCATTATAAAAAAAAATTTAACGTTATACCAGTCTGGGCCGGTCCGGTCTGGGCCGGTTAACTGGTTCTATAGTTCGTTGAGCGGGTTTGACCGGGCCGGTTAATCGGTAGCCCCAAGGTAAACGGACCAACCCCCTTACCCCATTAACCCAGCCCACCCGGCTCCCTTTGTACCGGTCCGGGCCGGTTCTGGTTTTAACCGGTCTGGGCCGGTCCGGAAACGGGCTGAGCCAGCCCGTTAGACACCTTTACCATAAAGTGACATTTCTCCCAATTAAGCACCAAGTTGGTTTCTTCACAACGTGCCAATACCTTATCAAGATTATCCAAACATGCATCAAAAGAATCCCCCACAACAAAGAAATCATCCATGAAAACCTCAAGGAAGTCCTCCACCATATCCGTGAATATTGCCATCATACACCGCTAAAAGTAGTCGGTGCATTACATAGACCAAACGACATCCTTGAGAATACAAATATGCCATACGGACAAGTGAAAGTGGTCTTCTCTTGGACTTCAGGTGCAATAAGAATCTGGTTATACCCGGAATACCCATCCAAGAAGCAAAAATAAGCACGTCCGGCTAACCTATCCAACATTTGATCAAGAAATAGAAGCGAAAAATGGTCTTTCCGAGTCACTTTGTTGAGCTTCCTATAACCCATGCATACTCTCCAACCGGTGATTGTTCTTTTAGGGATCAACTCATTGTTGTCATTTGTAATCACAGTCATGCTCCCCTTCTTCGGGACACATTGCACTGGCGAAGTCCATGAACTATCAGAAATAGGGTAGACAACCACGACATCCAACCATTTGATGATCTCTTTCTTGACTACCTCTTGCATGGCCTCATTCAACCGTCTTTGATGTTCCACGAAGGGTTTGGCATCCTCCTCCAATATGATTTTGTGCATGCAAAAGTCGGGGCTTATACCACGAATATCTGCCAATGTCCAACCTATTGCCTTCTTCCTCCTTTGGAGCACCGCAAGGGTGGCATCTACCTGCATGTTAGTTAAGCACGAGGAAAGAATAACAGGTAAAGTGGAACAAGGGCCTAAGAACTCATACCTGAGATGTGAAGGCAAGGGCTTCAACTCCAATGTAGGAGGCTCCTCGATTGAGGGCTTTGTTGGTGAAGTCTTCCGGTTCTTGAGGTCCAAGGAAAGTTTTCGGGGCTCATATGTATATGAACCCATTCCTTGCAAAGCATTGACATATTCCACCAAGCCTCCTTCTCATCCATATCATTATTTAATAACACAACTTCCAATGGGTCTTCCACATTAATCACAACACTCGTGTCTTCAACAATCACTTCGGTCACAAGATCCACAAATGAACACACTTTGTTGCTATTAGGCTGCCTCATTGACTTGCAAACATGGAACACAAATTTTTCATCGCCCATCCGGAAGGTGTCCCCTGCTTTCACATCAACTAAGGCCTTCCTTGTAGCTAGGAAAGGTCTCCCCAATATGATCGGCACCTCGTAGTCAACCTCACAGTCAAGTATCACAAAATCCGCGGGAAGTATGAACTTGTCGACCCGAACTGGCACATCATCAATTATCCCAATGGCCTCTTCATTTTCTAGTCCGCCATTTGCAACCTCATGGATGTGGTCCTTGGTTGCCCAATCCCCAATGTCTTGAACACAGAATATGGCATCAAGTTAATGCTTTCCCCCAAGTCACACAAAGCTTTGGCGAAATCGGCACTACCAATAGTGCATGGGATTGTAAAGGCACCAGTATTCTAACTTTGGAGCCATGGAGTGCACAATAGCACTCACTTGATGTGTCATTTTGATCATTTCACAGTTCATTGATCTCTTCTTTGTTACCAAGTTTTTCATGAACTTGGCATATCCCGGTATTTGTTCTAAAGCTTCAACCAAAGGCACATTTATGGACAAACTTTTCATCATAACAATGGATTTCTTGAATTGATTCTCATTGTTTTGCTTTGCGAGCCTTTGAGGATATGGCGGAGGAGGCCTTGGCAAAGGAGCCTTGGCTTTGGGCACTACCATTTCCAGTATGTCTATCACATGTTCCCTAGACAGGTTCACATCATTTTGTGTCTTCTCCACGTTGTCATCAATGTCTATCCCACTTCATCATTCATATTCTCATCCTTCACTTGCACATCATTGCTTTTCTCATCATCATCTTGCACTAACACATCATCACTCACAATCTTCCTTGGATTAGAGGTACTAGCAACTCCACCTCTACCACTTCTTCTAATCACCATCATCGCATGGCCCGTATTGTTCCCACCCTTCGGCTTTACTACCGTATCACTTGGTAGTGCCCCCTTAGGGCGAGTATTCAAAGCTTGAGAAATTTGGCCAAGTTGGACTTCCAAGTTGCGGGTAAAGGTGTTGTGGGAGGCTAATTGGGCATCGGAGTTGGCCGTCTTCTCCATCATCTGCTTAAGCATATTTTCAATGCTCCCCATTTCATTTGAAGAAGAACTCGGGCCTTGAGAAGGATAGGGAGGTGGATTGTTTGGTTGTTGGAACATCGGGGGCCTTTGAAAACCCGACCCCCGGTTGTTGTTGTTGTTCCACCCGCCTTAATTGTTATTGCCTCCCCAATTACTATTATTGTTTCCACCCAATTACCTTGGTTTCCTTGATTACCCCAATTTTGATTGTTGTTGTTCCCCCAATTGCTTTGGTTGTTGTTGTTGCCACTATTCCAATTTCCTTGTTGACCTTGATTGCCCCAATTTGGATTGTTGTTGTTCCCCCAATTGCCTTGGTTTCCCTGTGATCTCCACTGTTGTTGATTCGGAGCATTGCCCCGCTGACCTTGATAATTGTTGATATATTGCACCTTCACTTTGATCATCATATGAATCATCTTGATTGTAACCACTACCACTTTGCTCAAATTGATCCGGATTTTTTTGAACTTGCTGACCTCGTTGCCTTCTCATCATGTTCACTCCTTCCAAGGCGTTCACTTGTTTTGGCCCTTGAACTTGTTGCAATTACACCTTGGCTAATTGATTCATGCTGGTTGTCAACTCCGCTATAGCTTGGCCATGATCATGAAGCTCCTTGTGTAGGTGAATAACATTTGCATCACCCTGAGGAACGTTAGCTCTACTTTGCCAAGCCGAAGAGGTATCCGCCATCTCATCCAATATTTCACAAGCTTCGGCATATGGCGTGTTCATAAATTTACCCCCGGCAAGTTGATTCACCACACACTGGTTAGTTGTATTGGTCCCCCTATAAAAGGTTTGTTGGATCATGGCCTCAGCCATGTCGTTATTAGGGCACTCCTTTACCATCGTTCGGTACTTTTCCCAAATTTCATGCAGCTTTTCATTTGGCTCTTGTTTAAAAGCAAGGATCTCATCTCTTAGCGTTGCCATATGTCCCGGAGAAAAGAACTTTGCAATGAACTTCTCGGCCAACTAATCCCAAGTGTGTATGGTATGGTTAGGTAACCTCTCTAGCCAATCTAAAGCCTTCCTCCTTAGAGAAAATGGGAAAAGCCTTAACCTCAATGCGTCCTCGGATACATTAGTCTGCTTGCTCCCCCATCACGTGTCAACAAAACCTTTGAGATGCATATAGGCATTTTGGTGTGGAACTCTGGTGAAGAAACCCCTCTGTTCCAGCAGTGTAAGCATGACATTGGTTATTTGAAAGTTGCCCGCCCTGACCCGGGGCGGGACTATTGCACTCGCATAGCCTTCGTTGGGCAACACCCTGTGTGCTACCCTTGGAGGAGGTGGGGGGGGGGGGGGGTTTGGGAAGTTTTCATTAGGATGGCGGCCTCTCATTTGTACTTGAGGTTCAAGATGAACCTGATCCACTTGTTCGTCATCTACCTCCTCCCCAAGTGGCATATTCCCGAGGGCTTCGTTGTTAAGAGCCATTTGGTACCTAAAAGCAATTCACAAATAAAAATTTGAAAAATGGAAGGAAAGAAAAACAAAACACACAAATACTCGGATATATAGCTAAAACCGTCTAACTCCCCGGCAACGACGCCAAAAATTGATCGAGTCCAAGCCTACACTACTATTGAGTAGAGAGGGTGGTCGATGCAGTTTTAACCCAACTAGGTCAGGATTGAATCCACAGGGAGTTAATAATTGGAATTAGGTTTATATCTAAGCTAAATGCGGGTTTTGAATCTAATTACACTTCCACAAATTTTTGATTTGATTTCTACTTCTACTTCTATTCTATTGCATGCAATATTTGAAACTAAGTACAATGTTTTCGTTGTTGATTTTCAAGGGTTTAGAGGGACTAGGGTAGTGACTTCCACCTAGGTGGATATCTAACGGGTAGTAGAATCTAGGACAATCTTGTGATTAGTTGGGGTCGTAATATAGCTATCACTCTCGGGTACTCACTCTATACCTCTCGGTAGTTTGAGTAATTTTGCCCAATTTGGCTTTTTCAAGTCCAAATGGGTATTCATGCAATTCAAGTGATGTTAGCTCAAGTCGGGTATTACTATCTCTAGGCTTAACCCTTTAATTGGGGCTATCAATTTCTTGAATTCACCCTAATTTCTTGTTAGCCTAGTTTTCCTAGACTTAGTCCCTCTTTCTCAAGTAGAGACTAAGTTATAAAGGCATGAATCAGTGTTTTCCTAGACTTAGTCCCTCTTTCTCAAGTAGAGACTAAGTTATAAAGGCATGAATCAGTGTTTGCAACCACTAATTCTAAAGTTCTAGCGAGAACTAGGCTAAATATCACTAACACATACACATTCAAGCCCTAAAATTCAATACCCATCAACTACCCACACTAGGGTTGGGTCACAACCCTAGCTATGGGTTTAGCTACTCATGGAAATAACATAAATTAAAGAATAAATGAAGATAAAATTCATAATACTAGATTAAAAGACGAAAATCTAATGTTGAGAGATAATTTTAGTACAAAATTGCCCAAAAAGGAATGTGCAGCCGTCTCACTTGCTCAGCTAAAACATAACCTAACCTAAAAATGTCAAAAAGATCTATTTATACTAAGCTTAAATTTCCGAACAAAAATACCCCTGTAGAGGTTTCGTGGCCGCGTAATTCTTACCAAGGCCGCACTCTTGCTTTCGCGGCCACGTAATACTGAACGCGGTCCGCATTTTAACTTCTGGATCTGGGTTGAGCATGGTTTCACGGATCGCATAATTAGCATCGCGGTCGCGTAGGATACTTCCGCGGCCGCGTAATTCTAACGCGGACCGCACTTCTTGTTTAGCTTGAAATGTGAACTCTCTGAACCTCAGCAACCGCGGTTTGCATAATTCCAATCGTGGTCACGGCGGTACTTTCGCGACCGCACATTTCTGACGCGGTCCACATTCATGTTATAGCCCAACAATCCATCTCTCTGATTCTTCATTTCGCGGACCTCAAAATAGTGTTTGCGACCGCGTTGATACTTTCGCGGTTGCACTATTCTGACGCGGTCCGCGTTTTATATCTTTTGGCCCAGGCTTGGTTTTTGTTCAAGTTTTGACTCCTTTATGAGTTGATTATGGCTCCTCTGGCTCATTTTGAACAATCCCTGCAAGCAAGCATATTGCATTAGTTTCCAGGAATACCTTCACGCATTTTTGGCCTAAAACGCAAGTAAAAGAGAGCAAATAACAGGTTAAAATCCCTACTTATCAATGGCACAACCAGCGAGTTCAGCGACAGGATCATCTATGTCCGTGCATCCTTCAGGGCGCGAGTCTCAGTCTTCGGCTGGTAGAGGTCGAGGCAGAGGTAGAGGTTCCAGTTCAGGTGGTAATCAGAAAATCTATGCTTTAGCGAGTCGACAGGACCAGGAGTCTTCACCAGACGTTATGACAAGTATATTGACCATTTGCTCTCATGATGCTTATGCCTTGATAGACCCAAGATCTACTTTATCGTATATTACCCCATTGTCGCAGGGAAGTTTGGTATAGTGCCTGAAATACTAAGTGATCCTTTTGTGGTATCTACACCGGTCGGAGAACCGATTATTGCTTGACGGGTTTACCGAGGTTGTACGGTGGCAGTTTGTAGTCGTCAGACCTCAACCAACCTAGTTGAGCTAGAGATGATGGATTTTGATGCTATCATGGGCATGGACTGGTTGGCAGCTTGCTATGCCACAGTTAATTGCCGAGCAAAGGCAGCCAGATTTCATTTTCCGGGTGAGCCTGTCCTTAAATGGGTAGGTAATACAGTGACACCCAGAGGTAGGTTTATTTCCTATCTGAATGCGAGGAAAATGATCGCAAAAGGGTGCATTTATCATATTGTGCGAGTTAGAGATGCAGATGATGAGATACCTACACTTCATTCTATTCCCGTAGTCAAAGAGCTTCCATGTATTCCTCCAGAGCGAGAGATTGATTTTAGCATCGATTTGCTTCCAGGGACTCAACCAATATCTATCCCTCCGTATAGAATGGCACTACCAAATTGAAGGAGTTGAAGGAGCAGTTAAAAGATTTGTTGGGGAAAGGTCAGGCCCAATACCTCTCCTTGGGGTGCACCGGTACTGTTTGTGCGGAAGAAAGATGGCTCGCTGAGGACGTGTATCGATTATAGGCAACTGAACAAGGTAACTATTAATAGTAAGTATCCACCTCCAAGGATCGATGACTTGTTTGATCAGTTATAGGGGGCTAGATGATTTTCAAGATAGATTTGAGGTCGGGCTACCACCGGATCAAAGTTCGGGAGAAAGATATTCCGAAGATAGCCTTCAGGACCCGATATGGCCACTTTGAGTTCCTTGTCATGTCCTTCGGGTTGACGAATGCGCCCGCCGTATTTATGGACTTGATGAATAGCCTATTCCGGCCATTTTTAGATCTGTTCGTGATAGTATTTATTGATGATATTCTAGTTTATTCACGTTCAGAGGAAGAGCATGCGGACCACCTGCGAGCGGCACTCCAAACCCTCCGTGATCGTAAGTTGTATGCTAAGTTTTCTAAATGTGAGTTCTGGTTGAAGTCTGTAGCATTCTTGGGGCATATTGTATCAGATGAAGGTATAAAGGTAGACACTCAGAAGATTGAGGCCGTGAAATCTTGTCCTAGACGTACCACTCCGACAGAGGTTCGTAGCTTTCTAGGCTTAGTAGGATATTATCGGAGGTTCGTAGAGGGTTTTTCTTCCCTTTCGGCACCATAGACGAAGTCGACGCAGAAAGCAACTAAGTTTCAATGGACGGAGGCTTGCGAGCGGAGTTTCCAAGAGCTTAAGAACAGGTTGACCTCAGCGCCAGTTCTAACACTTCCAGAGGGTTCATAGGGTTATGCCGTGTATTGTGATGCCTCAGGTGTCGGGTTAGGCTGCGCCCTGATGCAACATGGGAAGGTAATTGCGTTTGCTTCAAGGCAGTTAAGGAAACACGAGAGGAATTATCCGACCCACAACCTCGAGTTAGCTGCAATTTTCCATGCACTTAAGATATGGCGGCATTATTTGTATGGTGTTCATGTTGATGTATTTACATACCACAAAAGCCTACAATATATCTTCAACCAGAAAGAGTTGAATTTGTGATAGAGGCGATGTTTTACGATGTTAACATTCCTTACCATCCAGGGAAAGCTAATGTTGTAGCGGATGCCTTAAGTCGCCGATCTATGGGTAGATTAGCACGTGTAGAGGCCGAGAAAAGACAATTAACTAGAGAGATTCATCAATTAGCTTCTTTGGGGGTTCGGTTAGTAGATTCTAACGATGGTGGAGTTGTACTCCAAAACACTGCAAAATCATCTCTCATAGCTGAAGTCAAGGAAAGGCAGTACGAGGACCCAAAGTTGGTCGAGTTGAGAGAGCGAGTTCCACAGTAGAAGAAGCCGTTGTTAGAGCTCAAGGGAGATGGGGTTCTCAGATAGAGGGGTCGTCTGTGTGTTCCAGATGTAGCAGGGCTACGAGACAGGATTATGTTACAGGCACATTATTCGTGGTACTCCATCCATCCTGGGTCAACGAAGATGTATCATGACATTAAGGATGTGTACTGGTGGAACGATATGAAGAAGAACATTGCTAAGTTCATCTCCCAGTGTCCTAGTTGCCAACAGGTGAAGGTAGAGCACTATAAGCCCGGAGGGCTAATGCAGACTATAGAGATCCCGACGTGGAAATGTGAGGCGATAAATATGGACTTTGTCACGGGTTTACCTCGTTCTCATTGTAAGTTTGATTCTATATGGGAGATAGTCGATAGGCTCACAAAATAAGCTCATTTGCTACCGGTCAGATCTACATATACAGTAGAGGATAATGGAAAGTTATATATCAAGGAGATAGTGCGGCTACACGTAGTACCAGTATCTATTATTTCTTATCGTGGGGCCCAGTTTACAGCACATTTTTGGAGGTCATTTCAGAGAGGTCTAGGGACTCAGGTGAATCTCAACACAACTTTTCATCCACAGACTGATGGACAAGCCGAACGCACAATTCAGACGCTCGAGGATATGATACGAGCATGTGTGTTGGATTTTAAAAGAAGTTGGGATGAACATCTACCTCTTATCAAGTTTGCGTATAATAACAGTTACCATTCCAGTATCCAGATGGCTCCGTATGAGGCTTTGTATGGGCGTAAGTGCAGATCTCCTATGGGGTGGTTTGATGTTGGAGAATCTGGGTTACATGGGCCAGACCTGGTTCAGCAGGCCATATAGAAAGTAAAGCTTATCCGAGAGCGACTGTTGACAGCTCAGAATCGTCAGAAGTCATATTCTGACGTGCGGCGGTGAGACTTAGAGTTCGGGGTTAATGAATGGGTATTCTTAAAGGTATGACCTATGAAGGGCGTGATAAGGTTTGGTAAGAAAGGCAAGCTTAACCCACAGTATATTGGGCCTTATAGGATCATTCGGAGAGTGGGTCAAGTATCTTATGAGTTAGAATTGCCCTCAGAATTAGAGTCTGTCCATCCGGTTTTTCACGTATCTATGCTACGGAAGTGCATTGGCGATCCTACCCGAGTGGTGCCCATATATAATGTACAAATTATGGAGGACTTATCGTACAAGGAAGTTTCGGTTTCCATCCTATACCGACAAATCTGCAAGCTACAAAATAAGGAGGTAGCCTCCGTGAAAGTTTTATGGAGAAGCAAGAACGTGGAAGAGATGACGTGGGAAGCGGAGGAAGAAATAAAGTCTAAATATCCCCCACCTATTTCAAACTAAAGATATGGCTCAAGGTGGAATACTTCAGCCCAGCTCTATTTAGGCCAGTAGGTCATCAGGTAAGCTCTTATTTTTGACTTTCAGTATTTATAATTGACGGCCGTGTGAGACCAAGTGTTGCTATTTATAGACATTGGCCATGTGTGGCATGTATAGTATGTTTTCTGGTTGCATGCAGGTTGGTTTTAATCTAGTGTACGGAGGAAACTCTGGCAAAAAATTTCCCAAGTCTCTAAGATTAAACATTCGAGGACAAATATTCCTAAAGGGGGAATGATGTTACACCCCATATTTTCGTATGTAGAAGTGCGTCGTAAGTAAACTAAAGTAAGACCAAAAATGAGATCATCTTTGAAAGTATATAAAGTAAGTTATCATGTTACCTCGGATGTTACATATATTGAAGATCATGAACAACAAGTACAAAGAGGGTTGAAAGGTTTAGAAGCTAAGGGGTTGAAGAAAACAATGTTTCATCGAAAGTCGACAAGTTAGGAATGTTATAACATGTACTTTTGGGGTGAGACTAGGGTTCTTAACATGATAAGGAGGTTATGTTATGAGCTATGTTAGTCGTATGATAGTCGTGTGTTATATTTTGAAGTCAAGCGAGTTGTGGAACAAAAGTCGACGAAAGTCATCACAAGTTATGTTCACAAGTCTTACTGAAAAGTTGGGTCAAATGTAGCGGCGGTTTTCTCCTAATATACTTAGAGTTATGGGTGTTCCACCTATCAAATTTAATCTATATGAGTCTATTTTCTAACGCATTAAATCGTTCGTCAATACAATATTGGAGTAGAGAGATATATGCATTTCTGCAAGACTGCGCCGGCTGCTAGGTGACAAGTAGGTGTGTCACCTAGCTGGTTAAATGAGAGCCCAAAAAGAAGCTATTTCAGGTCGTCCAAAGAGCCCATTTAAGGTCTTATCTACTGCAATATAACCCTCATTATATATCACAAATAACCAGACCTAAACCCCTGCAAACTTCCTCCCAAAAATTACCCGCAAACCCTTTTCTCTCCCTTTCAAGTTCTAATTGGAGGTAAAACCTAGAGTTTGAAGAACCAAGATAGGAGCTGAGTTATCCAACAAATAAGGTAAGTTTACTGCTCTCTTTAATCCATTTTGTCTGCTGTAAATTCTTGGTAAGTCGTTATATATTTGTAAGAACTCACGGGACGGTGATCGGAAGCCGTGAGTTCGAGTTATTCACATGTAACGGACTGTTTTGTGGACTGTTTTGTGTTGTTGTTGGGCTGCGTGTTTTACTACTATTTTCTGGAGTTTTGGAGGAGGAAGGTTATGGAGAAACACCACATAAGTTCAGGGTGGAGGGCTGGTCATTCGTCGTAACATTTTCGGGTTATTTGACACTACTAAAGCGGTCGTTTTGTGTATGAAGAGATTGGGGTGTGTTTGGCTGTTTTGTAGTATTTAATGGTGTATATAAGGTTGTAAAATAATGTATATATGTTGATATTGTTGTTTTCTTGTGTTGTTGGTGTTATCTTGAATTTGGAGGAAGTAAGGATTATTGGGAGGTGCTGCCCGTTTTAATACAAAATAAGCTTATCGTTCGTTATGCGATTGTTGTACCTTTCGTAACTTAATGATAGTATTATTATTGTTGTTGTAGATTAAGGTGCGAAGAGGCGAGTTCAACTTGGTGATTGGAAAGATTGTGATACGGTATGTCAAGTCTAAACCTTTCATTCATTTTGGCATGATCCCGTAACTACGTGAGTTTGATAACGAGGCATAAAGAGGAGTTCGTATTACTGAACTTATGTACATTATCCTAGTTTCATAAGTTACAGTATTCCCCCTTATCGGGAATTTATATTAAGTTAAGTATTGTCTTCTTCCAGTCAAGAGAGCAGAGGGTCTATATATATGTATATATATATATATATACAGTATTACAGTATTTTCACCACCATCGAGCTATAATCGTTGGGCAGGCCCCTATTGGGCAACCTCTGATCAGATGATAAGTTATATACCGAGCCTACTATGGCCGAGCACCTATGAGCGAGCCTACTACGGCAGAGCAGTTATACGTTTCGAGCCTTATAGGGCCGGGCATTTGTTTTACTTACTATATTGAGAGAGTTGAGTCAGTATCAGCAGGTAAGTATATCTCCAGATCATCTTTGACTCCTAGTTACTTTCAATTATCATATTATCAATTCAATTTCAGCTTTCAGTTATTTTATTGCCTTACATACTCGGTACATTATTTTGTACTGACTTCCCTTTTCTGGGGGCGCTGCATTTCATGCGTGCAGGTGCAGACGGACAGACAGGTATACCTCCTCAGTATGTGTTGCCCAAGTTCAGCCTTATCGGTAAGCTCCACGTCCTTCAAAGTTGTCGGGTCTAGAGTTTTGTGTACATCTTATATATATATATATATGTATATATATATATATGTTATGGGTAGGTTGAGACCCTGTTCCGATCGCAGTACATCCATCATTAGAGGCTTGTAGACATATCCTGTTAGTTAGTGCAGTATGTTGGTCTTGTAGGCCTTGTATGTATATTTTGTTGGTTTGTCAGTTGTAGTAGTTATGACGGCCTTGTCGGCCCAGCGTTATATTGATGTTTAGTTAGTGTTATTTTCCGTTCAGTTTTATACTTTGCTTTGCAAATTGTCTTGCAATGTTGCCCCATGGCCAAAGCATGACATTATATGTTCAGAGTCCCTTAGTCGCAAGTTGGTATGCAAGGTTAGGCGAGGCACCGGGTGCCGGTCTCGCCCCCCAGGTTTGGGGCGTGACAAAAAGCCTCATATAGCAGCCTCGCCGCATCAGTTGGATTAGCCAAAATATCCTCCTGAGGAAGACAACTGAGCCCTAGGGTAGACCTGAATTCAACAGGAGAGAAAGGTTAATCAACTTTCTTATACAAAAAGTAAAAATAAGAAGAGTTCGACTTACCATGATTTTTAGCCTTCCACCCATATTTAAAGGCCAGTTCTTTCCACGGGGCGGGTCTCGGGCGTCATAACATCCAAAATCTTTTGGACGTACTAGTCCAAGCCTTCGACCCTCGGTAGAGTCCATCGAGTAGCTGAAATAAGTGAAAGAATAGGGATCAGTAACATCATGGGGTGATCTTTAACTAGAAGAAAAGGCAAACGATGAACTCACGAGTACGGTTTCACAATTCCAGAAAGGTTGGAGCCATTGGCCTAATGATGTCCTTGGTGGCAACTGCAACAAACTGTTCATCCACTGTCACAGCTCCTTTTTACTACACCCGCAGGGGTGTAAAGGAGTTTTTCCAATTAAAGGACAATCGGAACGAGATTTATTATTAATATTCAGAGTCGCCACTTGGGAGATTAATGGTGTACCAAGTCACCGGTTGAATCCCGATCCGAGGAAATTATGACTCTGTTAACAGTCCGCGAACCAGAAATCCGAGTAAGGAATTCTGTTAACCCGGGAGAAGGTGTTAGGCATTCCCGGGTTCCGTGGTTCTAGCACGGTCGCTCAACTGTTGTATTTGATTTTATATGATTTCAAAACATGTTCTAGCTTATGTGCTTTCATTAGTCAACCGCTTTTATTTTTATTTTTAATAAGAATTGCAACTTCGTGAAAATGCATCTCGAATCACGTCGCACCAGTGCACCCGTGATTGTTAACACATTTCGACTTCGTTGAGATTTGGATTTGGGTCACATAAATGTGCACCCGAATTTAGGAAAGTAATATTATTAAAATACGTGCCTAAAGCAACTACGCGTTATCATCTTTGGGGAAAACCGTGAAGTTCGCTAAATGGCTCGTCCCCGAGTCTAAGTATTTTTATAGCATTTATTGAGGGCCCCGTAATTTATTTGTTTTGTTTAGCGAGGATCGTCTCATTTATTATTTAAAAGACAAACCTAATGCAATTATGATTCTTTATTTTATTCCGTCTCTAAAAATGAAGGGAAAATCCGAATTAGTTAAGGCTATGAATTTCAAACCCGAATTCAGACAACCAGAAATAGGTAAAGAGAAAATGGGCCTTGAGTCCAGATTGCAAAACAGGCACGTTGTGAACTAAAGTTTTCACGGCCACAGTCATCGGGCCTAAGATTGGTCATCATTTTGTCAAAACAGACCCGGGCTCTATTAATACACCCAGGCCCAAATGCAAACAGGCGGCCCAATGGAAGTAGAGGGCGATTCAGGTGGCTGTGATGCCAAAGTCTGGGATCGAATCCCAGCAGGAACAACTACAATTCAATTGGCTATGAAGCCAACGTCGAACCCAAACCACACTGTCATGAACTATTAGTCTAGATGAATCAATTCAATTCAGGTGAAACTTAACACTAATTTGCCGATACCAATTCAAATGCCCATATCATTGATATCTAAGACTTCTATTCAAATACAGACAACCAATTATACCCTAGCAGGATCAAAAATTGCTACCAGTAATATGAATACTACCAAACCAGTTCACAGGTTGAACTTTTGACTAACATCTCAACCAAATCAGATTCTGAGTTCGTATGTTGTAATAAAAACTTCACTCTGATTCAACAGTCACATAAACTACACAAATTAAACAAGTCTACAGAATTATACATAACTACTGAATTATACATAACTACCAGACACAAGTACTAAACCCCATGTACTATCAGCAAAACACAAGTAGCCTTCAATCAAACAAACAGATCCTTGAACACTCCATTCCAACTTCAATGTATACATCAGGTAGTTCAAAGTAGTGTACCTGGATTCAAATGAAAATTGAAAGAGCAGAGAGTCAGCAGCAATTAGCAACAACTAAAGTCCAACAGTCCCAGACAGCGACAATAAGAGCAGTTTTGAGCCAAAATCACTTCACAAAAACCCAGGAATACTTCACAGAAACACAGCACCCAACTGATGGCCCAAATTGACTCGATTAGACCCAAAATCCACCCATAGTGGAACTAGTGTATTGCAGAAAAGCC